>NC_069510.1:114780086-114890086 GCF_027579735.1 Bombina bombina | reverse complement strand
CAGATTCGCACAGGGGGTGTCAATCATCCCGATCGTATAGGATCGGGCGGATTGATGTTCCCAGCCTCAGAGCAGGTAAATAAGTTATGGAGCAGCGGTCTTTAGACCGCTGCTTCATACCTGCTGTTTCCGGCGAGGCTAAAGACTCGTGCGGAAACAGGGGCATCAAGCTACAATCGGAGATTGATAATTCGAGCCCCTAGAACTTTACTTCTGGCTCATAGCTTTTTGCATTATTCTAAATATTTCTATACAAAAACACAGTTGTCTGGGTCTTAAGAAGTATGTGGCTTGCTTAATATTCTTACTGGCTCCTAAATGTGAAATAAATCTGTTATTTCAAATGTACTTAATAATACAGGTGAAGTCATAAAGCAATGTTGCTTAAAAGAGCATTTATCGCTATAAACTCTTACAATCTGATATACCCATTGCTTGTATTTGCAGCCATCACAAGTAACAGATGTAATACCAAACTAAATATCTGTTTATTCATCTGCCATTGTAAATAAACCACAGTGCAGCAGATGAGACCCCAGAACAGATGCATAGCCTCCTGCCTCCCGTTATGCCAAGTATACACCACAGCAGACCAGATGCTTTACCCAACTGCATCTAATATGCCAGGTATATGCCACATTAGACCACAACCAGACCAATGGTCCATGCACCATTTTATGCTGAACGTATGTCCCATCATACCTCTGAACTAACTGCAAAGCTCTCTTACACCTCCATTTATACTTAAGGGATTAAATGCCCTACATCTCCTGAGTGTCTGCTTGTAACTTAACTTAACTTAACTTAACACTTAAAATAACTTAATAACTAATAAATAACAACACAACACAGTTAGCATTTATTGGTACCAGCCGTGGAACTGGCAGGTAACTTATCCACGGGTGGCGGCAATCGGGGCCTACATCTAACTATGAATAACCCCTTCTAGAAAATGGCCAAGGGACACCGCTGCAGACCACAAGGCGGAGATACTCACGCAGCTTTCATAATTAGGGGTTTTATCGGCCCAACAATAATCAGCCCGAGCACGCCCAAGCATACCGAGCCTGTGACGTCACCCTGACCGCAATGGCCATTACTCAAACCTCCTTCCAGTCTGCAGCCGTGATCCTGACCACCCGCCAGAATAGGGTGCAAGCATTATTAACTCCAAACCTGTAGGTCCAGCCTTGACTTGACGAACAGCATGTCAATAACTGGGGAGTTCAAAAATTACCGTCCTTGGTCTTAGGGAAGTAGTTCGAGTAACCCTCTTCCGGCCTCAGACACCTAGTCTCGAATAGAGACCTAATGACAAACCGATTGCTGCCTGTTATATCTTTAACTGAATCAATAGAGCATTACCAGTGCCAATCAGTAATGCCTATCATCGAATCAATAATGCATTACAAGTGCCAATCCGTAATGCATAACGAATCCATCCAGGTGGATGACAAGACAAAACAACAGTGCATAACAAATTCAACAACAGTGCATAACAGGGCTGGGAGGGTGGGGAAAGATCTTCTGGGAGTCCACAGGAACAAAGAGGAAGAAGAATCCCTGTACATCCTTCTTATAAGGTTAGTAAACCCCTCCCAACACAATGCAACATTGTAACTAATACACACACACAGCAGCACTCACTCCTCCAGGCCTTAACCCTTAGCTACGCTCCGGGCTATTTGCCCTGCACTTTCTTAAGGGATTAAATGCCCTACATCTCCTGAGTGTCTGCTTGTAACTTAACTTAACTTAACTTAACACTTAAAATAACTTAATAACTAATAAATAACAACACAACACAGTTCTGTGGGTGAAAGACCCATGGGTCGCATTTATTGGTACCAGCCGTGGAACTGGCAGGTAACTTATCCACGGGTGGCGGCAATCGGGGCCTACATCTAACTATGAATGACAAGGTGGAGATACTCATGTAGCTTTCATAATTAGGGGTTTTATCGGCCCAACAATAATCAGCCCGAGCACGCCCAAGCATACCGAGCCTGTGACGTCACCCTGACCGCAATGGCCATTACTCAAACCTCCTTCCAGTCTGCAGCCGTGATCCTGACCACCCGCCACAAGAGACTGACCTGCATATACAATGGTCCTGACTCTTGCCGCCACCCTACACTCTTAGGAGTAACTCCTGCCTGATGTTCTGCAAGAACAAATCTACTCCTGCCGGTTCTAAATGAACCCCATCCTGCCTATACAAACCCTTATGGGCTGCCGAGATGTTCCCGTGCTCTACCACAAAACCCTCGAGTTCAACTACCTGCTTCCTCAGGTCCCTATTGATCTTTTTCCTGACCTGGAAAGCTGCCTTATGACACACCATGTGCCTCCATCTTAATCTAGGGATCACATTCGACCACCCGATTCTCACACCTGGAAACCAGAGTTTGAACTGCCTCAGGTCTGACTGCATTGCCCGGATTAGATCCAATGTGGGAATGGCCCCCACATCATTGCCGCCAGCATGAATGATCAGAATGTGGGGTTTCTCCCACCTTTTCGCTGCGGTCTGGAGCAATGCAGGCAGATCTGACCAAGCCAAGCCTCTGCGCCCTAGCCACCGTAACACAGCCCTGGACGACTGAAATCCTAGCTGCTGTCCTCCTGGCATGGCTGCAGCTCTAATTGCGGCCCAGTGCACATATGAATGGCCGACGATCCACACCCGTACAGGACCTGGACGTATTTCTGAAAACAAAGAAAAACAAGAGTTAGCCCGCTTGCAGTAGACCAGATCCACACAACCTTGGCCCATAACCGTTTGGTATCACCCCCGCAAGCCCCCCAACTCTTGCATACATGACCTTTGATCCCCGATCTCAAACATACAGCGGCCTAACGTAAGACTTATACCGCTGCGACCTCCACCGCCCCAATGAGCGGATCCGATCCGAGGACCAACCCAGCTCTGCTGCTGTCGTCGCTGCCCCCACCCGAAAGGAGTGTGGAGCAATCCGAGACCCGTCTAGACCAGCCTTTTGCGCTGCCCTATCCAAGACCTTCCCAAACTGGTATCTGGTCAGCGGGTCTCCATTAGCATGTATCAAAAGCCTGGAGGAGCCTCCTGGCCGTACCTCCAGGTAGGAGGACACTAGCCTCACGGGGCAACAGGCAACACCCTGCTGCCCTGACAGGGAAAGCCAAGCTCCCCGGCCCTCCTGGTCCGTTTTGGACCTGGGAATGAACAATAGCACAGAGTCATCCACCAACCTAACATGGCTGTGCATGACCCCCCTTGTGGCCGCCCTTCTGGCCCGCGGTACCAACTCACCCACCCTTAATGCGCCATGAAACGCCAAGCCAAAGGCCGCCCCGAAGAGGCGAGCCTCGAAAGGTGAGGAACATACCTCTGGCAGCACGTCCAGTAATTTTACCAGCCGTTCTGCCGTAATGGGCTCCCTTGTGTCCCTTCGTGGAACTTACAGACGGCCCCACCCCCTCAACAGCTGTTTAACAAGAAAGGAGCGCGACTCATCTTTAAAGGCGTAGAGCCTGCAGAAAAACGCCACAGCCGATAGCCTCGCGACCACCGCCCCCTTTTTTGCCCGCTTACCTCTCAGCTCTGCCAGCCAGCGCAACAGAAACCCCTGTTCACCCTCGCAGGAGGGGAACTCACGGAGGTAGCAAAAACCTACCCATTCACTCCAGTACCTTACATATGCCGACCATGTGCTGGGTGCCAACGAAGCCCGCAGCAACGGGATCAGTTGCTGTAGTCCCTCGCCATCTGCCACAAAAAGAGAGGGCAAGAAAGACCGTTAGGAGCCGCGGCAGGCGCCGCAGCCCTAAATGCCCCCCACTGGAAGCGAGACAGTGCATCTGCCACTATATTCTGCACCCCTGGCACATGCCGGGCCCTGAAATCAATGTTCAGTTGCAAACATCTCAACACCAGGTGTCGCAAGTAATGCACGACCACAGGCGATGAAGCAGAAAGCCTGTTGACCGCAAACACCACGCTGAGATTATCCGTCCAGAAAATCACAGCCCTGTTACTAAACAGGTGACCCCACAATTCCACCGCAACCAGTATAGGAAACAATTCCAGAAAGCAAAGATTGTGTGTAAGCCCTCTGGTTGCCCACTCGGTCGGCCAGGGCTCCACACTCTAAGCTCCTTCAAAGTAAGCCCCATACCCGGATGCTCCTGCAGCGTCCGTGAACAGATGTAGTGCTTGATTAGAGATCGGATCCCCTCGCCACATGCAGACGCCGTTAAAGTCCTGGAGAAACCTCTCCCAGACCTGCAAATCCGCCACGAGGTCCCTCGTGATGCGAATGCGCGATGCCGGAGCCCTACCTCCGCCCAGACACTGCTCAAGCCGCTTGCTGAACACCCTACCCCACGGGATAACTCTCCCCGCAAAGTTAAGGAGGCCAAGGAACGATTGCAGCTCCCGCAGCGAACATGTCTGTGTTGCAACCATGTCCCGTACAGCCGCCAACATCTTGGCGACCTTCTCTTTAGGCAACCTACATTCACCTGCCACTGAATCAATCTCGATGCCTAGGAATGTCAAGCACGTGCACGGCCCCTCCGTCTTATCCTCTGCCAGAGGAACCCCAAACCTGGCCATCATGAACCTCATGACTTTCATTAACGAAGCACATTCTTGCGAGTTGGCCGCCCCTACCAGGAGAAAGTCATCCAAGTAGTGCGCAACTCTATCACTACCAGCCACCGAGACCACCGCCCAGTGCAGGAAAGTACTGAATGCTTCAAAGTACCCGCAGGATATCGAACAGCCCATGGGCAGGCAACGGTCGACATAATAACCCCCTTCAAACCAACACCCCATCAGCTCGAAGGATGATGGGTGAATCGGGAGAAGCCTAAACGCAGATTCTATGTCTAATTTCGCCATTAATGCTCCCGGACCCCGTTCTCTAACCAGAGCCAGCGCATCGTCAAACGACTGGTAACGGACCGAGCTCAATTCCTCCGGAATAGCGTCGTTCACCGACCGCCCTTTCGGATAAGAGAGGTGCTGTATGAGCCTGAACTTACCTGTCTCCTTCTTGGGGACCACCCCTAGCGGGGAGACAACTAAATCCGGTATTGGCAATTCCCTAAAAGGGCCTGCAACCCTACCCAAGGCCACTTCTTTGCCCAGCTTCTCCCTGACTGCCTCAAGGTATTGGGAAGCCGATTTCAGGTTTTTCCTGTCATGGGCTCCCCACACCCGGCCAACTACCGGGATCACGAAGCCCTCACGCAACCCGCTATCCAAAAGCTGAGCAGCCTCCCTATCTGGGTACCTACGCAGCCACTTACAAATGACCTGGACCCTAAGTGGTGAATCCGCCCTTAGCCCCAGCGCCTCCTTTGCCCCCAAACCGATCAGTTTGGGTATCTCACTTTTTGGAGCAATCAGCTCCGGGGTGTTGCCCGCTGCAGAACTTGCAGACGTGCTTGAACGTGCACGAAGTGCCCCGCTCGCACGCTTTGTCCTGATACCGCCAGCATACACCCCCTTGTCGCTGTCGAAAGCGCAAAGCCTGCCTACCCCCGGGTGATCCCGCCGTGGCGCCCCCTTGCGCCCTCCTCTCCGCATCAAGATGCGCCCAGAGGTGCAAATCCATCGTACCAAAATCAAGCAGTGGGTTGCCCACTTTCTTTTTCCGATACAACATATCATACTCTCTCCAAGCACCATCGGCAAACTTTCTGTGTATTGCGTCGATGGTGTCAACGTACTTAAAGAGGGCAGTCCCCTGATCGGGAAACCTCTCCAAGTAGCAAGTGGCGTAGACCCGGAAACACCGATGCCACTCCTCAAGGGTATCAGGCCGCTTAAATTTCTTAGGGCCCGTACCATCCTCTGCCATCTCCTTAAACTTAAAAGCCTCTGCAGACAGCTCAAACATATTTACATACTTACCGTCCTGGATACGTTTCACAGTCTTAGATTTAAGGTGTGCATGCAAACTGTGTACCTGGCACGAATAAGTATCCCCGTGTACTGCTGCCTTTCTGTTCACCGCCTGTGGTGACCCCCCAGCAACCCTTAAGAGTTGAGATGACTGCGCCCCACTACTGGCATCGCCATCCCCGTGGTTGCCCCTACTCATCTTTCTCAACATTCTATACATCCTCCTATGCCCTTTCGTGTGCAAACCCAGGGACCCATCTATCTCAGATCCTGAACCTGACCCACTAGAGCTGGAAGAATTACACCGCCCCCTAGGTAAACCAAGTTGCATCTCACCAGAGGAAGCGCCCGATGTGGCTTGGCCTTGTCCAGAAGCACTGCTGACTCCTCTAGGCACGAGAGGTCCTGAACTCTGAGTCGCCATGTCCCTGCTGGATGAGGATGTCCTGGGTACCTGCAAAATAGAAGCCAAGAGGGGAGTACCTCGGGAAGGGCCAGCCATCTCTTCCCTATCCCCCATTTCCTCAAATTCTAGATAACCTTCCCGGTCACTATCACTCACACCACATGCCGCACTCACATCATCATCCGTACTGGTGGCCAACCCGCTAGTTGAATCCTCTTGAAATCTCACGGTCCTACTCCGACCCTGAGACTTCGATCCCCCTAGCCTGTCTCACCTGCCCACTCCCGGGGCTCTCTAAACCGTCCCCAGGGCCTACGCTAATACTAGCGTGCCCCCTCTTGACAGCCCCCCTTGTGGCTATTTGCTCTGAACGTGCTGGTGAGGTCCTGCTGGGCGTCATTATACCCTGCAGGCCTTGTGCCTGGGGCTCCGCTACTGCGGCATCGCCCCTTGAGTTGTATGCCAGGATGGCCCCCTTATTTGCGGTCTTGGCCGCGGAGGCCTTTCCTTTACTTTGGGCCGCGGCGCGTGCGGGGACCGCCTTAGCTTTGCCCCCTCCTAACGTAGGCCGCGAGCGCGAGGAGGGTGCCCTGCCGGCATCCCCCCCCTTATTACTGGGACCAGCTGCGGCTCTTGTGCGCACACCCTGCTGCGACACCCCCAGAGTGCCCTCCGGGGGGCCCTGCCGCCCCGCTGCCACATTCACAGTTGCCCCATGACTCCTCATTACTGCCCCTCTTTCTGGCCCACCATGCGCCCCCCCAGCCTCCTGGGCCCCATCCGGCTTGCCCCCAAGAGCGGGTGTCCCCCCCCGAGGTGCTCCCTTCTTACCTTCGGAGCCTGGGGGGAACGATCCGCTCTGCTCGCTGTCCAGATTGCGACTGCCGCGAGCGGAAATGACGTCACCGGAAGTGACGTAAGGACGCGCGACGCCGCCGGAAGTAGACACGGTGGCCATTTTAGATGCCACGAGGGACGAACCGGAGGCCTGTACAGCACTGTAGGCCGAAGCCTGGGCCTGAAGTACCGCCGGACCCGACGACGCACCCGCGAGGACCGACGCCAAGGACTGGAGGAGGGCCACCGCCGCCGCCACCGATTCCCCGGAGAGGACCACCGCCGCAGGTAAGGCCGCACTGCTCCCACTACCCGCGCCAACGACACTCTCCCCAGAGGTGCACGCACCCCTTAAAGCCTCGCTGGGCGCTGCCACTACAGGCCCCTGCCTAAGGCCGACACCGGAACCCCCGGGTGTATTACCGGGACCCCCGGAGCCGAAACCGGAGCTCCCCTGGGACCCCCTAGGCCCTAACACCGAGCCGCCTAGCGCTCCTACTCGCCCCTCAGGACCTACCTCCCCTGGGGGCCTACGCTTCGACCTGACCGGCTGATAAGCCGGACCGGGGCCACCATCCCCCTCTAAATTCTCCCGTGCAGGAGAAGGGAACAACACTGGGCTACCCCCCCCCCCCCCCAAGGGAGAAACGGGCAGAGACAGCCCAGACCCATGGCCCAGACCCACCGTGACAGTTCCAGATGGGGATGGTGCGACCCAATCCACGTCCTCTAACTCCATTTCTTCCCATTCTCCAGCTTCGCCTTCCATTGAAAGATGCTGCAGACTGCTAAGCTGAAAGATCTTCTGGGAGTCCACAGGAACAAAGAGGAAGTAGAATCCCTGTACATCCTTCTTATAAGGTTAGTAAACCCCTCCCAACACAATGCAACATTGTAACTAATACACACACACAGCAGCACTCACTCCTACAGGCCTTAACCCTTAGCTACGCTCCTGGCTATTTGCCCTGCACTTTCTAAATATATACTAAATCAGACCCTGCACTCCTCATAGACCAGATACGTGCCACATTAGATCCCAACCCCAGACAAGATACATGCTCCCTGAAGCACTTTAGATACGGTATGTGCCACATCAGTACCCCAAACCAGTTGTTCAGTTCCCCCACAGCCTATAGGTAAATTCCATATTACTTAGAGCTCATGACCAGATGAGTGTGTGTAGGCGAATACACACCTATAAATGTCTACACACACACAAATTCACTATACTTGGTAGAGTCGCCTCTGGTTAATATTAAGGGGCATGAAACCCATTTTTTTTCTTTTATGATTCTGGTAAAGCAAACGATTTTCAAGTTTACTTCTTTTATGATATTTGTTTCATTCTAATGGTTTCTTTTGTTGAAGGACCAGCATTGAACTACTGGGAACTAGCTAAACACATAAGTACCAATGATCGAAAGTGCTGCAAGGTATATAAGGGGGTACCTCACATTCAAGCTTTAGTGTACTGCTGTGACCGCATAAAGAAGGATCAGATAGAAGAAGACTGAAGACAAGAAGACCGCCGCCCTGAAGATGAAGAGGACCGCCCAGGAGGACCGCCGACATAAATAATGAAGAGGAGCACCGCCAGAGCTGAGCACGTAGGAACCAGAGTCAGTGTTTTTAGGGTAGGGAATTTTTTCTATAGCTTAATACATTTCCTTTTTTATGGAGCACTCTAACAACAGATTTGTTATATCATTTTGGTACAAAAGTAAATACCGTTTTTAATAGCAATATACAAAAGTAGTTCACAATATTTTCACAAAATTACAGAGCATAAAAGGATATCAAGTAGAAACTCAGATTCAATACGACCAGGCAGTGGCGTATTTATGTTTTGTGCTGCCCTAGGCACTCAAAATTCTGCTGCCCCCCCCCAAAGGTTTTAGGCCTTTTTTTGCCACTTTTGGTCATTGTGGATAATTTATTTGTTTTGTTTGTTTTTTAATAACAATTAAAAATAAAATGGGCTAGCAAAACACTTGCATACGTGTGGGTTGAATTGCATGCATTTCATACCATTTTCTCCCTATTTGAAAAGAAGGGGAGTTGAAAAAAGGGAGGGAAAGGAGAGCAGGAAGTTAGAGAGAGAGAGAAGAGAAAAGTGGTGAGGGAAAGAAAGGAGTGAAAGAAGGGAGCAAGGGAGGGAGTTTAGAGAAAGAAGGGAGGGAGAGATAGAAGGGAGAAAGGGAAAGAAGAGAGAGAGGAAGGGAGGGAAAGAATATCACACTTTGAAACAACCACTGCCTTTCACATGCAACAACATACAGTAATTACCATTATTTAAGTAATGAAACTTTTTAAGTGTCCGTTTACTATTTACTCCGCAGGTTCATGAATGCAGAGAAAGCTAGCTATTAGTAGCTAACATACATTAGCGCTGAGAGTTTATGATTAGACATCACATGAATGCAGAGACAGCTAGCTATTAGTAGCTAACATACATTAGCACTGAGAGTTTATGATTAGACATCACATGAATGCAGAGAAAGCTAGCTATTAGTAGCTAACATACATTAGCGCTGAGAGTTTATGATTAGACATCACATGAATGCAGAGACAGCTAGCTATTAGTAGCTAACATACATTAGCGCTGAGAGTTTATGATTAGACATCACATGAATGCAGAGAAAGCTAGCTATTAGTAGCTAACATACATTAGCACTGAGAGTTTATGATTAGACATCACATGAATGCAGAGACAGCTAGATATTAGTAGCTAACATACATTAGCACTGAGAGTTTATGATTAGACATCACATGAATGCAGAGACAGCTAGATATTAGTAGCTAACATACATTAGCACTGAGAGTTTATGATTAGACATCACATGAATGCAGAGACAGCTAGATATTAGTAGCTAACATACATTAGCACTGAGAGTTTATGATTAGACATCACATGAATGCAGAGACAGCTAGATATTAGTAGCTAACATACATTAGCACTGACAGTTTATGATTAGACATCACATGAATGCAGGGAAAGCTATTAGTAGCTAACATACATTAGCACTGAGAGTTTATGATTAGACATCACATGAATGCAGAGACAGCTAGCTATTAGTAGCTAACATACATTAGCACTGAGAGTTTATGATTAGACATCACATGAATGCAGAGAAAGCTAGCTATTAGTAGCTAACATACATTAGCACTGAGAGTTTATGATTAGACATCACATGAATGCAGAGAAAGCTATTAGTAGCTAACATACATTAGCACTGAGAGTTTATGATTAGACATCACAAGCTGATCTAAGCAGTGCACAGGCGTATCCAGTCTGTTAGTTACTAAAACCTGCAATAAGCACGGCGCATATTGGCACAAGGTCTTCTCCTCCAGCCTCACCTTGTAAGCATATCCCGTGCAAGTTTCTCACCAAGAACGCTTCCACTGCAAAAATGCTGGCGGCTCTAGATGGCAGATGGGCTGAAAGATATTTTACAAGAGACAAAGAGCAGTGGGAACCTCTAATGTAATTTGTCAAATTCACACGCTTTAATAGATATAAAAAGACAAATTGTTTTTGATTGACAATACTTTGTTGTGTACCAGGGAGAACAACTGGTTGTTTTGCTTTTTATGGTGCATATATAACTCATACATAGAGGTTTAATAGTGTGAGCGTGAATTTATCTTTTATATCAATTAAAGCATGTGAATTTGACATACTACACTTAGAGGTTCTCTGTGCTCTTTAGCCTCCATTTATTAAGCAACGGACACTGCTTCGGACTTCCGTTGTCTCGGGCTCGCCTGAAATAGAAGTTAAGAGGCAACTGCTCCTTAAAACGTCCGCCACCTTTTAGGTGGCGGATTGAAATCATCAAGATCAGATACAATGATGATTGACAGCCCTTGCTAGCAGCCTATTGGCCGCCAGTGAGCAGGGGATGGCATTGCAGAGCATTTCACCAGAAATGCTTGTGTAGTGATAAATGCAGACAGCGTATGCCAGGGCTCAAAATTTCCATTCGCCCATTCGTCAATGGCGAGTAGATATTGACCGGAGGTGAGTTAAATTCACTATCTAAGTAGAATAAGGCGCAATGATGATGGAGCGAGGGTGCATGGGAGTGGGGGAACATGGGAACATGGAAGGGAGTAAGCATAGGAGCGTCGGTCAGAGTGGAGGCCCTGTATAGACTGGCTGCTGTTGTTACCCGCTGGTCCAGTCTCTGGGTGTAGCGGTACTGAAGTGCAGAGTAAAAAAATAACTTACTGAGTAACTGCAGCTCATTACCGTGGATATGGACTTTTAGTGTACCTCTGCCTGTGGCCTGTGTGGGATGCCATATAATATATACATTGGGAATATATGGATAACCTAGGCCGGCTGGTATCTAAGCTCCCATGGGCAGTTGTTGGTATCTGGACAGCAAGTCAGAGAGTTTCCTGCAAAACCACCTTTATTATCATGGTGACCATGAAGCTGTAGTGGATCCCAGAGACAGGGTTGGTGGATAACTAAAGTCACTATCACCGGGACATAGATCTGTGTCAGAGAACATTTGACATCTACTATAAAGTGAGCATGGCCACCCTGACACATTTGGCTGCCTATCCAACTGTGTCTGTCAGTATATTATATTGTATGTGCACATCTGTACAGTATGTACAAATACTTTGTATAGGAAATAAACAGGCTGAGGCTATAGTGCTTAATGTTTTTTTTTTAATATATTTGACATGTGCGCAGTGGAAACATTTGTTTTGGTTTGTTTCGGACCGATTCAGATTTATTCGAATTTAGTTTTGGATCAATTCAAATTCGGAAACATTTGAATGTATTCGTTTCAGCTTCATTCGGATTCGAATAAATTTGGATGTATTCAGATGTATTCGTTTCGTATTCGATTCATATTTTCAGAAGTTTGGTATGTGTTATGTTGAATCAGATGGCTCCAAGTTACACAAAGTATTAGGTAATGAGACAGTAACCTCTTTAGTAGGCGCACGTAAGACTGGGACTCTGCAAAAAATCCCTTGTATCCAAAGTATTGAGTAAATGTCCACAGCGCTTCTTTGATTATTAAATATTCTTTATTGGTCACTCAGACATCCCAATAGATAAGCGACGTTTCGGGTAACAACCCTTACTCATGCTCAAGCATGAGTAAGGGTTGTTACCCGAAACGTCGCTTATCTATTGGGATGTCTGAGTGACCAATAAAGAATATTTAATAATCAAAGAAGCGCTGTGGACATTTACTCAATACCAAGTTACACAAAGGAAAATTTTTCACTGTTCTATCTCACTAAATCTCACTACATTTTATTTCTATACTGAATTGTGATTATAAATTAAATTTTTATACTGAATTGTGATTAGTCCATTGCCATTGGAATGTAACAAATAAATCTGAACTAATTTGGATTTATTTGTTACAAATGCATTCGGAGTAGTTTAGTTGCTAGGGTAATTCGGAAATTCGAATCGATTTGAATCTCCAAATTTGGCGAATTCATCCAAATTTCGATTCGGAAAGAAATGAAACGCACATGTCTAGTATTTATGTCATCAGACAATGGGACCGATTTATCATGGCCCGAGTGGGGCCAAATACATCTGTTTCTGCGCAAGCTTTCATGCTCGCCGGAAACAGGAGTTAAGAAGCAGCGGTCTTAAGACCTCTGAGGCGGCGGACAGCAATCCGCCTGATCACATACGATCGGGTTGATTGTCACCTCCTGCTAGCGACCGATTGGCCGCAAATCTGCAGGGGGCGGCATTGCAGTAGCAGTTCACCAGAACTGGTTGTGCAAAGATAAATGCCGACAGTGTATGCTGTCGGCATTTTTTTTTTTTTTTTTACCCGGATGTTCATATAAAGGAGTTGTGGAATTGTAAGTGTAAGCCTAATTTTAACGGAATGTTACAGATAATTGCTGTAGTGAAAGGCACCAGGTTCTGTGTTCCACTTTGAAAGATTCCCAATAGAATGCTGCAATAAGAATTAATGTTCCAGGAAAAGTACACTAGCATTTTAAAGGTAAAATATGCCAAAATGTCCTATTGCCTGACTGATGAGTACCACAGTGAAATTAATTTGATAGACACTGTATGAAGTCACATGCAGAAGGATGTTATTATTAATTATATTGCCTTATGTGCTTAGGTCACACAGAACCTTTACATCTCATAATATTGCTCTTGTTTGCTGTCTTAATAGTAAACAGTACAAATGTTCTTGTCTGCACCATGTTATGGTTTATGCTGGAATGATCTGATAGGAATGAGCAAATAATTTAGAATGCTAAGGTTTAATTGTCATGGTAATATATATGTCTGTTTCAAAAATATTTATATCTTATGTTTACTTCTTTATGTCTGTGCATATCCATGTTTTTTTTTGTTAAATGGGTTGACAGTGTGGTGTGGGTGGGTAGTGTGTGTGGTGTTGGCTGGGGATGGGTGGTATCAGAAGTGGCGAGTAACATTTTGGCTTGGCTAGTAGCATAGGACTTAAATGTTGAGACCTGTATATATATAATATATATATATATATATATATATATATATATATATATATATATACTGATATGTGTGTACAGATGTATTTGTGTATTTCTATGTGTGTATATGTATTTACAGACACATTTACACATGTAAACACATAAATACATGACAACAAAGTTCCCCTTAGGGAGACCCTGGGTGCACCTGTGCCCAGCTCAATCCTATAATGTCCATTAGACTGTTCAAAATATTCACCACTTCTTGAGTATTTAAGCGTTTTTGCTACTGGTATGCATACAATAATAATAAGCAGCTTACCCCCACTTAACGGCTCCAATTTGCGGCTGATTCTTGGAAACCTGGAGGTGCCTGGCTCCCAGGTTACACCCGTCTCGAGGCTTTTACGGCTGGTAAGTACTTGGAGCTGCTCCTGCTCTAAAAGCCTTTCTCCCACAGCCGACGCGGATCCTCAGGGCAGGTCAAATTCTGCGTTTCAGCTACATGCCGTACTCATAGCTGACTTACAGCTAGATTACGAGTTTGGCGTTATGAGTGAAAAAGCATTGTTATGCTTCATAACACTGCTTTTTCCCTAACAAGTCTTGTAGGTATAGGTGTACCGCACACCTTTTTGGCCGTCACGCAACGTTAGTACCGCACTTTTAAAAAAATCCTTTTTCAATGGGACTCCCATAGCGCCGGTATTACGAGTTTGCCTGGGAGGCCAAAAAGTGAGCGGTACACCACAAGATCCGTACCGCCATCTAAAGTCAGTAGTAGTAGTAGTCAGCTGTACCATAAAACGCATAACTAAAGTGTTAAAAAATTACACTAACACCCATAAACTACCTATTAACCCCTAAACCGAGGCCCTCCCGCATCCCAAACACTATAATAAATTTATTAACCCCTAATCTGCCGCTCCAGACATCGCCGCCACAAAAAATATTAACCCCTATTCTGCTTCTCCCCGACATCGTCACCACTATAATAAACCTATTAATCCCTAAACCGCCGCCCTCCCGCATCGCAAAAACTATTTAAAGATTATTAACAACCTAATCTGCCGTCCGCCCACACCGCCGCTATAATAAACCTATTAACCACTAAACCGCAAGCCCGAACGAAATATACTTAAATAAATTATTAACCCCTAAACCTCTGACCTCCCACACCACTAACTCTACATAAATATATTAACCCCTAAACCTAAGCCTAATCCTAACACCCCCTAACTTAAATATAATTAAAATAAATCTAAATAAACCTTACAATTATTACCTAAATAATTAATATTTAAAACAAAATACATACTTACCTGTAAAATAAAACCTAAGCTAGCTACAATATAACTAATAGTTATATTGTAGCTATCTTAGGTTTTATTTTTATTTCACAGGTAAGTTTATATTTATTTTAACTTGGTAGACTAGTTAGTAAATAGTTATTAACTATTAACTAACTACCTAGTTAAAATAAATACAAAATTACCTGTATTATTATTATTATTCTTTATTTATAAAGCGCCAACAGATTCCGCAGCGCTGCCCATGGGTACAAGGATAACAGTACAATGGAGAAACAATACGATAAGATAAAATTTTACAGACAAAACCAGGGGGAATTGAGGGCCCTATTCCCTTAAAATAAATCGTTACCTACTTTACACTAAAAACTAACATTACAATAAAATAAATGAAATTATTAAAATACAATTATCTAAATTGCAAAAAAAATAAACACTAAATTACAAAAAAAAATTTTTTTATCAAAAATATAAACTAATTACACCTAATCTAATAGCCCTATCAAAATAAAAAAGCCACCCCAGTTATTAACTATTTAATAACTACCAAGTTAAAATAAAGACAAATTTACCTGTAAAATAAAACCTAACCTAAGTTACAATTACACCTAACACTACACTACAATTAAATTAATTACCTAAATTAAATACAATTAATTACAATTAAATAAAATATTCTAAAGTACAAAAAAAGCAAACACTAAATTACAGAAAATAATAAACAAATTACAAGATTTTTAAACTAATTACACCTAATCTAATCCCCCTAACAAAATAAAAAAGTCCCCCCAAAATAAAAAAAAGCCCGACCCTACACTAAATTACAAATAGCCCTTAAAAGGGCCTTTTGTGGGGCATTGCCCCAAAGTAATCAGCTCTTTTACCTGTAAAAAAAATTACAATTCCCCCCCAACATTAAAACCCACCACCCACACAACCAACCCTACTCTAAAACCCACCCAATCCCCCCTTAAAAAACCTAACACTAACCCCCTGAAGATCACCTTACCGGGAGACGTCTTCACCCAACCGGGCCGAAGTCCTCAACGAAGCCGGGAGAAGTCTTCATCCAAGCCGGGCGAAATGGTCCTCCAGACGGGCAGAAGTCTTCATCCAGACAGCATCTTCTATCTTCATCCATCCGGCGTGGAGCGGGTCCATCTTCAAGACATCCGACGCGGAGCATCCTTTTCTTCCGATGGCTAAACACAGAATGAAGGTTCCTTTAAATGACGTCATCCAAGATGGCGTCCCTTCAATTCCGATTGGCTGATTGAATTCTATCAGCCAATCGGAATTAAGGTAGAAAAAATCCTATTGGCTGATGCAATCAGCCAATAGGATTGAAGTTCAATCCTATTGGCTGATCCAATCAGCCAATAGGATTGAGCTGGCATTCTATTGGCTGTTCCAATCAGCCAATAGAATGCCAGTTCAATGCTATTGGCTGATTGCATCAGCCAATAGGATTTTTTCTACCTCAATTCCGATTGGCTGATAGAATTCTATCAGCCAATCGGAATTGAAGGGACGCCATCTTGGATGATGTCATTTAAAGGAACCTTCATTCTGTGTTTAGCCGTCGGAAGAAGAGGATGCTCCACGTCGGATGTCTTGAAGATGGACCCGCTCCGCGCCGGATGGATGAAGATAGAAGATGCCGTCTGGATGAAGACTTCTGCTCATCTGGAGGACCACTTCGCCCAGATAGGATGAAGACTTCTCCCGGCTTCGCTGAGGACTTTGGCCCGGTTGGGTGAAGACGTCTCCTGGTAAGGTGATCTTCAGGAGGTTAGTGTTAGGTTTTTTTAAGGGGGGATTGGGTGGGTTTTAGAGTAGGGTTGGTTGTGTGGGTGGTGGGTTTTAATGTTGGGGGGGGATTGTAATTTTTTTTACAGGTAAAAGAGCTGATTACTTTGGGGCAATGCCCCGCAAAAGGCCATTTTAAGGGCTATTTGTAATTTAGTGTAGGGTAGGGCTTTTTTCTATTTTGGGGGGCTTTTTTTATTTTGTTAAGGGGATTAGATTAGGTGTAATTAGTTTAAAAATCTTGTAATTTATTATTTTCTGTAATTTAGTGTTTGTTTTTTTTGTACTTTAGATAATTTTATTTAATTGTAATTAATTGTATTTAATTTAGGTAGTTAATTTAATTGTAGTGTAGTTTTAGGTGTAATTGTAACTTAGAATAAAGGTGGTGTATATCCTGCGCAAAAACAGATGGGGAAGGGGGGTGGGGGATGCCTCTAGCTCTCCTCGATGGGTACCCTAGCGTGCCCAATGTGTAAAAGATATATGCAAGGTAGAGGTGAGCGCCAAAAGATGGCTGAGGGTAGGGTGGGGAACGCTAAAAAAGGGCTAAAATTAGCTGATAGAATGTAAAATTAGAAATTACAGATTTATTTATTCCATACAATAATTATAATAATAAAAAAGAACAATATACACTGATAGTTGTTCATGGATCCATGTTACAAATGGTAGCAAATTACAGTGTTGGATAAAATACAATACAATATAATAATAAAAACAATTGTAGATACTGATAAAATCAGTGGCTGATGATATAGTCTTTTATGCTGAGTATCTGTTAAATAATTAACACCTTGGTTGAGTCCAGTAAATGTAAGATGTTCCTGGTAGATAGTATAGGGTTAATTGTAATCCAATATTGTGCAAGAGAAAAAAGTAGCAAGATTTGGGTGTGATCAGTGTCCAATACAACAATTTAGAAAAAAGTGGTGAAAAAATGTGTGTTCACTCTATGTGATGAAAAAATGGTGATAAAAAAATGATGAAATTCCTCCAAAAAATTGTTATAAAAAAATTAAAAAAGGTAAAAAAGGATAAAATATGGTAAAAAAATAGTGTCAATTTTGAAATCCGAAGTGATGTTGGTGAAGTCAGTGCAAATCAATCAATCAGTGGTTCAGTATTGATGCAATGTTTTGAAAAAATAAGATTATGCAAAAAGAAAAAATCCTGAAAAAAAGAAAACAAACAATACTCTAATATATGCAATCTGTACAATAGATATATCAGTATTATGCTTACTCAGATCTGTCGACGCGTTTCGGCCATATACCTCTGGCCTTTATCAAGACTCAGTCTTGATAAAGGCCAGAGGTATATGGCCGAAACGCGTCGACAGATCTGAGTAAGCATAATACTGATATATCTATTGTACAGATTGCATATATTAGAGTATTGTTTGTTTTCTTTTTTTCAGGATTTTTTCTTTTTGCATAATCTTATTTTTTCAAAACATTGCATCAATACTGAACCACTGATTGATTGATTTGCACTGACTTCACCAACATCACTTCGGATTTCAAAATTGACACTATTTTTTTACCATATTTTATCCTTTTTTACCTTTTTTTATTTTTTTATAACAATTTTTTGGAGGAATTTCATCATTTTTTTATCACCATTTTTTCATCACATAGAGTGAACACACATTTTTTCACCACTTTTTTCTAAATTGTTGTATTGGACACTGATCACACCCAAATCTTGCTACTTTTTTCTCTTGCACAATACTGGATTACAATTAACCCTATACTATCTACCAGGAACATCTTACATTTACTGGACTCAACCAAGGTGTTAATTATTTAACAGATACTCAGCATAAAAGACTATATCATCAGCCACTGATTTTATCAGTATCTACAATTGTTTTTATTATTATATTGTATTGTATTTTATCCAACACTGTAATTTGCTACCATTTGTAACATGGATCCATGAACAACTATCAGTGTATATTGTTCTTTTTTATTATTATAAGTAATTGTAACTTAGGATAGGTTTTATTTTACAGGTAAATTTGTATTTTTTTTAACTAGGTAGTCATTAAATAGTTAATAAGTATTTAATAACTATTGTACCTAGTTAAAATAAATACAAAGTTGCCTGTAAAATAAAAATAAACCCTAAGCTAACTAATGTAACTATTAGTTATATTGTAACTAGCTTAGGGTTTATTTTATAGGAAAGTATTTAGTTTTAAATAGGAATTATTTAGTTAATTGTAGTAATTATATTTAGATTTATTTAAATTATATTTGTTAGGGGGGGTTAGGGTTAGGGTTAGACTTAGGTTTAGGGGTTAATATGTTTATTATAGTGGTGGCGACGTTGGGGCGGCAGATTAGGGGTTAAAAAGTGTAGGTAGGTTGCGGCGACATTGGGGGCGGCAGATTAGGGGTTAATAATATAATGTAGGTGTCGGCGATGTCGGGGACCACAGATTAGGGGTTAATAAGTGTAAGATTAGGGGTGTTTAGACTCGGGGTATTTTCCCCATAGGAATCAATGGGGCTGCATTAGGAGCTTTACGCTCCTTTTTTGCAGGTGTTAGGTTTTTTTTCAGCCGGCTCTCCCCGTTGATTCCTATGGGGAAATCGTGCACCAGCACGTTTTACCAGCTCACCGCTAACGTAAGCAGCGCTGGTATTGAGGTGAGATGTGGAGCTAAATTTTGCTCTACGCTCACTTTTTTGCGGTTAATGCCGAGTTTGTAAAAACCCGTAATACCAGCACTGTCTGTAAGTGAGCAGTAAGCATAAACTGCTTGTTAGCACCGCACCCCTGTTACCACAAAACTCGTAATCTAGGCGAGTGTTTTTTATTTAATGTAATGTAAGGGATGTTTGGTTAGGGGTCTGGGGGGTTAGCTGTTAGGGAGTTAAGTAGTGTTGGGGTAGTTTGGGATAGGGGTATTGTCGGTTTAGAAGTTAATAGGTTAGGGGGTGTTTGTGGTATGGGTTATTGGCAGTTTAGGAGTTAATAGGTATGGGGGGGTTGCGGTGGGTGGTTGTGGTGGTTCACAAGGTTAAAAGGTTAGGATGTGGTTAGGTTAATAGGTTATGGAAGATTAGTTGTTAATAGTGTTGCTGGGTTAGGTTGAGCTGGGTATGATGGCACGTAAGAGATATATAGTTTATAGCAGCATTATATTTATATACTGTACAATGTTTAAATGATATGCATTTTCTTGCATGTTGCATATTAATTTAAGTATTGAATAGATTTTAAACATCTTTTTTTGCACGCTCATTTTATTATTAAAAAAAGATGTTTAAAATCTATACAATACTTAAATTAATATGCAACATGCAAAAAAATGCATATCATTTAACCCTTTGAGTGCTAGCGACCACTCTGAGCCATCACAAATTGTCACAGTCAAGTGCTGACGATGGCTCAGAGCCGTCGCTAGCACTCACCCACCTTGAGGGCAATCTGGGTGCTCCACTGAATCCCGCCCCGGCGATCTGGCCTGTATAGTGACAGACATCGCCGGGGCTTCACGTTTTGCACAGTGATGTCACGCACAATGACATGATGACGTCACCGCACAACTTTATTTGAAAATTACAATGGACAGTATAGGGAAATGGTATCTCAGGCATCTAAGCAGCTACAGACCCCCCAAGACCCACCATTGGAAAGGTAATCGCCTAACCTTTCCAACGGTATAAATCTTGGGGATCTGAAAAAAAAAAAGTAAAAAAAAGAGGACTGCGAGCCTGGGGAACACAAGCAGACAGTTTCTCATCGGTCTGTCAATGTTTTGAATATCGGGCCTTAGAGAGAACAATGGAAAATTATAATTTTATTAGTTAGATCTTCTACTCCCCACCAGGAGTGTAATTTCATCTGCTGGCTGTGTTTACATAGCTTGTCAATAGTCTATACTTAAGTACAGAAACTTTCAGTATAGGTGGGGATACCACAGGCTAAATCAGCTATTTTAGATGCTTAAATAAAGGTAAACAAGCTACTTGTAAACAATTAAATACACTCCCCTTAATGACCGTCGCTGGTCTTTGAATAGGGATTGCTTTTTTGATAGCCAGCGGCAAGACTGCACTATTCCACAATGTTTGCAGCTGGAAGGGAGGTCATAATAGCAAAGTCCTGCGTCATCCAACATGCATATTTTTGCACACCCTAGACTACCGCTTAAGCAATAA
The DNA here is from genome assembly GCF_027579735.1 of Bombina bombina. Taxonomy (NCBI): domain Eukaryota; kingdom Metazoa; phylum Chordata; class Amphibia; order Anura; family Bombinatoridae; genus Bombina; species Bombina bombina. The sequence continues at coordinate 114,869,185 of NC_069510.1, read as the reverse complement.
AAAATAACTTTGGATTTATAACGTAAGCTAAAAATAGAAACGCTATTAATTGCTCTTAAACAATTTTAACACAAAATAGTGCTAATATTTTTACACTCCACTTGTACTCTAGCCCATTATGGGTAATTACATTTGGACTTTAATATCCCATTAAAGGGACACTGTAACCAAATTTTTTCTTTCGTGATTCAGATAGAGCATGACATTTTAAGCAACTTTCTAATTTACTCCTATTATCAAATTTTCTTCATTCTCTTGGTATCTTTATTTGAAATGCAAGAAAGTAAGTTTAGATGCCGGCCCATTTTTGGTGATGAACCTGGGTTGTTCTTGCTGATTGGTGGATAAACTCATCCAGCAATAAAAAAGTGCTGTCCAGAGTTCTGAATAAAAAAAAAAGCTTAGATGTCTTCTTTTTAAAATAAAAATAGCAAGAGAACGAAGAAAAATTGATAATAGGAATAAATTAGAAAGTGGCTTAAAATGTCATGCTCTATCTGAATCATGAAAGAAAAAAATTGGGTTCAGTGTCCCTTTAAGCTTGGTACCTGTTTTTGCTCTTGTGCTTATATTGGCAACAATGTAGTGGATTCACTGACAGCATCTCTCATTCTATGGAGCCATTCACAAGAGGTCAATTCTACATATCTTGGCACAGAGTAAAATCCTGACTCGCATGGCCCAGCCCTTACTCAATTCTCTAAAAGAAGATGGCTAACGCCGGCAGTCTTGGTGAGTGTCAAGCTATCTCCCATAAAAAGTAATGAAACTCTCTGGTTAAGAGAATCTTGCAGGAGAGAACGTACATGACAGGGAGCATCCAGCACTGATAACATTTTTTTTTAAGCAAATACAAATCAAATTGCAGTGTTTTTAGTATGCTGTAAATTGTATTTGTTTCTAGTTTCCTACATTTCCTTTTCTATCAGTGTAATAAGTGCATTGCCTTTTTTTAGACAAACTCACCAGTTTATATTTTGCAAAATAAAACAGCAAGAATTGCAGGTGCAACAGTTTTAGATAATACAATAAGATCTGTGGGAGAACCACCCTGCTGAGGCCACAAGACTCATTTTACAATAGAGTAGGCTTATGTACTTATTCTTTTCAACAAAGGATACCAAGAGAAGTAAACTGAAAAATGTCTTAAAATGACACACTCTGAGTCGTGAAACTTTAATTTTGACATTTGGGTCCCTTTAATGATGATTTTTACTTTGTACATTCAAACTGCTTACAGTTATGTTATTGAGCACTGCGCTGCACCTTCATATACTGAGAAATACCCAACTTAAAATTTGTCTCTCCAGAATCCTGTAAAGGTTCTCATAGTAGTGACGGATCCTTTTATACAACCTCACCTGAGCAGAGCGCTTTAGCGAATAAAGTACAAAATGTAATAGGGACAGTAGGCTCTGTTAATGAATCTAGTCCAGGGGTATTAAGCTCATTATATCCAGAGGCCACTGGCCAAGTGTTCTTCTTCCATGGGGCCAACTTGAACAGAGTGAGTGCTCCGGAATTGGATATACTAGGAACTGGTAGTGACATTTACCCAAGTAGTAGTGCATGATGGGAGTTGTAGTCCACAATAGACATACACATTTATATTTATCTTGTGAGTGAAGTGATCATTCTAGAACTGAATAAAAAGGTACATTTATCCGAGCAGTACATAATGGGAGTCTACACTCACAAGATAAATATACAAGGTATTGGGGGGCGGAGACAACAGCTGAAGCAACCAGACGCATATCCCTGCAGCTCCTCGACTAAGATAAAATTTATTATATAATTATAGGGAAGAAGTGAGATATTTGGGCATACTAATAGACAACAACTGACCCCTGCCTAGGGATTACCTTAAGAAACATTTTTTTTTTGCCCAAATTACTCTATTCTGGCATCTAACGTAGAGGGCTTATGTGCTTCTGGCGATAAGACGCACAGTTCTGGACCCATTGTAGCCGTTTCACTCTGAACAAAGCCACAACTATACAGCTTCTGAATATGGATGAGATACGGATGCTTTTCTCTGAGATAGCACATAAGATGCAAAATAACTTGCTTGAAATAACGAATATACTGAGAGAACCATGTGCTTTGACGGCCGACACTATGTGCAAGATGGCGGAAGGCAGAGCCGATATGCTACAGAAACACTCTGCAAATATCTCTCCTTACATGGCCACTGAGAAGAGGATTCATTGGTTGCAACTTGGGGGAGAAGATGTGTCTTTAAACCCTACATCGCTCACATGTGAATTGAGTAGTGGTCTTTCTATGCACAGCTGCGCTGTGTCCACGCGACGAAGTCGATCTGATTTGCCACCCTGCCCTCCAAGTGCTCACATCGCTGCGGCCACCTCTTTGAAGCAAGATCAGGTCCAAGACGGCGTAGATGCCGACAAAAGCCAGCCACGATTCTTTGCAAGAATCTATCAGGAGCCTCTAAGAGACAACCCACACCTATATGATCTCACCGGAGACAACCACCATGGATATCTGGTTCACACACCCGACTTGGCCTTGCTTGCTTCACCACCAGCCGGACCTAGATCAGTGTACTTGCTGCAAGCACCCGCACTTTGGAGTTCACTGGACAAACATGGAGTTGGCTAGCGCTGTACCTGAGCTGGGGTGCAGAAGAGCCCGGGGACACCATGCTGATATTGCGAAAAGGCAATTCTCGGTATGAGATCTCATGCGCTCATTTTGATCAAACCCACGTTTTCCTCATGCTGCTTTGTTACCCCGGATTAATGTGAGGTTATATCCTATGTAGGAGACCTTTCTGTCTCCCAAAACGCTTTTAGGCAGACATTAAATGTTCTAGAGACTTCCACATAATTTAGAATATGTAACCTGATTCAATCGCCAGGTTTTTATTGTTGGGACATTATGGTGAAAGTTAATCAGTTTGATAAGTGTGCCCAACATGTTGTACTTCATGCTCGTTTATTGGTATGCTTTGGTTATTATATAATCCTTTAGCTACATTAACGGTTCCCTCCCCAGGGCTATTCTAAACTTGCAACAAGCTATTGAACTATATGATGAAAAGTAATTATACACAGGCTGCTGAATTTTCTAAATCCCATAATGTACTTAAGCACTAGTTCATTTGAGTGTTTAGTATAAATAGTCAGCACACAAGCAGTTTATTCCATAAATTCCATAATTAATAATGAGAAGTAGATGTAGCTTATAGAATATTAGCTATTTGAGACTGCAAAATGTTCTAAGTAAATTTTATTGTTTGTGTTTGTTTAGCCATGCTTACCTAAAGTTCACCAATAGTTTATATACTCATGGAGGTAAGCATTTCCTCTAAATATGTTGTAAACATTAATAGCACTCATTTAGTTCAAGCTATATTAACCAGGTGTAATATGAGTCATATATGGATCCATTCACAGGCATGCTGGGCAATATGTGAGTAGCTCTCTTGTGAGTCCCACTTCATCCCTTTCTAGCAGTTCTCATGCTAACCTCACTAGTATACTTTATCAATATAGATTGTTGCAAAGACCCACCCTAATTTCTCAAATTCTGAGTAATTTTTGGGCATGATACAAGTATCCAGTGTTTATTTGCATAGATCCACATTCCTTTTCATAGAATATTCCATATGTAAGCGGGGATTGCGGATTTAGATAGAGGTGCTAATGCCCAGAAGCTTACATTGCTATGAGCCAGGTTTGACTTTATTCATAAAAAGTTGTATATTTTAGCTTTTAAGCTTGTCCTTCTCTCATGTTTAAACTCCTAGCATAGAAATGCCTTGTCCGTAATATCTCTGCGCTACATGTGGTTTGTATTTGTATATAAATGTGCACTCATCAGCAGAGGGAATAGTCCCAAGCCATACCTCACACCTATTTTAGCATATCATGATCAATATCTGCATGGACCTATAAGTCTGAAGCTCACCTATGCAGAGTGTAATCTAGCTCATGTAAATAGAGGCACTAGGTTCTGTTGGAATTTGTTGAATTCTTAACCTTTGCCCACTACCCAGATTAAAACTGTAAATAGGGTTGCTTGCACTACTAATCCTAAATTATGCTCTCATTTTAGTTAATTTGTGCCAGATTCGCTATGCACTTGTCCCATTCCATCTGCATAAAGTCTCCTATAATGAAACTAATTATTAGCTCTTAGCATATTTAAAGGCAGAGATATGTTTATATCGTCATATTTGGATATATTCACCTTGTTGTTCTCTCATGTCTACACTCCTAGTATAGAAATGCCTTGTTTGTGATGTCCATGTGATACCTGGGGTTTGTTTATGTATATAAGTGTGCACTCATCAGCAGAGAGAATAGCTACATGCCATACCTTACACTTACATTAGCATATCATGATCAATACCTACATGGACCTATTAGTCTGAAGCTTATCTATGGGGAGTGTAACCTAGCTCATGTAAATAATGGTACTATGTCCTATTGGAATCTGTTAAATTCTTAACCTCTACCCACTATCCAGATTAAAATTATAAATAGGGTTACTTACACTACTTCATAGGAGTCCTAAATTATGCTCTCATCTTAGCTAATTTAGATCAGATTAGCTATGCACTTGTCCCATTCCATTTGCATAAAGTCTCCTATAGCGAAACTAAATACTAGCTCTTCGCATATTTAAAGGCAGAGATATGTTTATGTTGTCATATCTGGATGTATTCATAGCCCATAACAACAACTCAGACGCAGACATATACCTCATTTAATTGCTTATTACATCTCATTTTATTTATGCTTAATTAACGGGTCCCAGTGGTACAATATTATATCACTTTTATGCTTGAGGCCATGAACTGTTTAGAAAATAGTGTAGCAGAGCATTGTTGTATGTGTGTCAAGTCCTTTTTCTCAACTAGTTGACTTTTCTGAGTGAATCTCACCAGTCTCATAATAATAGGCCTAACATATCACTCACTTTGTGGGATTACAACCAATCCTATTAAGGTCTAACTCAGAGTAGTTTGTGCATAGTGCTATCTTGCTACAATTAGTACTAGGCTGACCATATTGCCGCTTTAAAAAGGGACACATATGAAAAATACATATGTCAGGGCTGTTTTCAGGGCTGTTTAAAGACATGTTTTGTATAAGAATCCTGACATATGTATTTTTCATATGTGTTCCTTCTTAAAGCGGCAATATGGTCAGCCTAATTAGTACTATTATCTACTACTGTTAAAGACATCCTATAAATTGCCTCACCTTCTTGCAAGTTATGTTATGTACTACATATATAATGAGTTTCTTGAATGTTCAAATGTACCTCATTGTTACCAAACTGTTTATTATCTTCTCATATGTTATATTGAAATATATGTTTTCTATCATGCTCCGCCTCTGCTAGTGGGCAAGTTGGATATGCAGTGTTCGGATAAGCTCATATATCACCTATTTCGTTGTTCTTTGGATCAGCCCTGAATGCTTATGTGAGTTGACATTATTGTAACATGTATGCATCTCTTTATAGTTTATGCTTGTAATGCTTAGGTCTCCCTGAATGGCTCTGCAGACCCCTATTTAGTTACTCCATTTTGCGTGAAGAACTTACTCTACCCCACATTCTACCCCTAAGTTGACTAACCTACCAAAACATATATCATTTGGCTTCTTAGTAGCCCAGCTACCAGACCTATGGTTTCTACGATTGGGCACTTATGAGTCCACACCAGACACCATATTCTGCTTACATTTATATATGGCTCCGTCCCCCCACCCCTTTCCCTATGCGTATAGCGGTGCTTACCCGCTGAATATCCCCCACCCCCCTATATATCTCGGCCCAAAAGTGGCTGATATTTATGTTAACCCTCCACAGGCTGATATTTTGGTTTTAAGTGGAGCTCATACGCTGATAATATAATATAAAATGAAGTTCTATTTCATCTCGCCTAAGATACTGTCTATCTTCAAAGCCAGATTCGAAATGTACCTTCTCTTGATATGTGAGCATATTGCTTCTTCAACAATGCCTATGTATAGACAATGTATAAATTTACTTGTTGTAACTTTGGCCTTAGGACGAGTTCTTGTTGTGATGATATATGTCTTAACTTCAATAAAAAAATAATTAAAAAAAAAAAAAAATATACAAGGTATTTGTCTATTGTGAACTACAACACCCTCATGCACTACTACTTGGGTAAATGTCATCAACTTGTTACACCTCTTAGGCCACGTTCGGCAAACGCCTCCAGTGAGCCAGAACGCTGGGATGATGTCAGTCCCAGTGTTTCCAGCGTGCTGGTAATGCTGGGACTTTGCCAAGCCAGCGTCCGAGCTTCTCAGCCTTGGAACCATAAAAAATTGATGTGGCCAAATTAATAATTGACCTAATAAACAAGGGAGGACCCGATTAAACTATCTTGAGGGCCGCATATGGCCCCAGGGCCAGTACTTTGAGACCACTGATCTAGTCTATTGTACACTTCACTGTGCATTTCAACAAACTGGTTTTAAATTTGTGACATTCAGTAAATGCCCTGAATATGTTCTCTTCATTCCCCATCTGTCACATATTAATTCTCCAAAAGTTCACCTAGGTAGGTAATGCCAGGGGACACAGAAAATATTGCAAAATAAGCAAATAAATGTCTTTTAAAGATCGTCTAATGTCTTTATCTTGCTAAGATGTGACATTTGTGTCATTCATAGAATTTCTTTATTTATCTTTGGGGAAATAAATTTCAAGGACAATATAAAATGATCTGTTTTATTGTTATTTGCCAAAAATATTGGATTCAAATTCAATTAATATAATGTTTCTGAAGTCTGTTAGTAACAGCACACAATGTACCATATAATTTCTCCTCATTACTTCTCCAATTGCTAAATATCTTGTATTTACCCAGTGAGTGACTGGCACTGCCCTGTGGGTGACTGGCACTTACCTGTGAGTAACAAGCACTGCCCTGTGAGTGGTATTTGCCCTGTGAGTGACTGGCACTGCCCTGTGAGTGGTATTTGCCCTGTGAGTGACTGACGCTGCCCTGTGAGTGACTGGCACTGCCCTGTGAGTGGTATTTGCCCTGTCAGTGACTGGCACTGCCCTGTAAATGCTATTTGCCCTGTTAGTGACTGTCACTGCCCTGTGAGTGGTATTTTCCCTGTGGGTGACTGCTACTGCCCTGTGAGTGGTATTTGCCCTGTGAGTGACTGCCACTGCCCTGTGAGTGGTATTTGCCCTGGCAGTGAGTAGAATAACGCTGCAATTTCACAGAAGGTGGTTGATGCTGTCAGGGAAGGTTTGTTTGTTTTCAGACTGAGTGTCACTGCCCTGCATGTGTTATATGCCCAGGGGTGAGTGACACTGCCCTGCATCTGTTTTATACCCAGGGGTGAGTTGCACTTCTCTGCATCTGTATATGCTCAGGGGTGAGTGCCACTGCCCTGCATATGTTATATGCCTAGGGGTGAGTGCCACTGCCCTGCATATGTTATATGCCCAGGGGTGAGTGGCACTGCCCTGCATGTGTTATATGCCCAGGGGTGAGTGGCACTGCCCTGCATGTGTTATATGCCATGGGGCAAGTGGCACTGCCCTGCATGTGTTATATGCCCAGGCGTGAGTGTCCCTGCCCTGCATGTGTATATGCCCAGTGGTGAGTGGCACTGCCCTGCATGTGTTATATGCCATGGGGCAAGTGGCACTGCCCTGCATGTGTTATATGCCCAGGGGTGAGTGGCACTGCCCTGCATGTGTTATATGTGTGAGTAGAATAACGCTGCAATTTCACAGAAGGTGGTTGATGCTGTCAGGGAAGGTTTGTTTGTTTTCAGACTGAGTGTCACTTCCCTGCATGTGTTATATGCCCAGGGGTGAGTGACACTGCCCTGCATCTGTTTTATACCCAGGGGTGAGTTGCACTTCTCTGCATGTGTATATGCTCAGGGGTGAGTGCCACTGCCCTGCATATGTTATATGCCTAGGGGTGAGTGCCACTGCCCTGCATATGTTATATGCCCAGGGGTGAGTGGCACTGCCCTGCATGTGTTATATGCCATGGGGTGAGTGGCACTGCCCTGCATGTGTTATATGCCATGGGGCAAGTGGCACTGCCCTGCATGTGTTATATGCCCAGGCGTGAGTGTCCCTGCCCTGCATGTGTATATGCCCAGGGGTGAGTGGCACTGCCCTGCATGTGTTATATGCCATGGGGCGAGTGGCACTGCCCTGCATGTGTTATATGCCCAGGGGTGAGTGGCACTGCCCTGCATGTGTTATATGTCCAGGGGTGAGTGACACTGCCCTGCATGTGTTATATGCCCTGGGGTGAGTGGCACTGCCCTGCATGTGTTATATGCCCAGGGGTGAGTGTCACTGCCCTGCAGGTGCTATATGCCCAGGGGTGAGTGTCACTGCCCTGCAGGTGTTATATGCCCAGGGATGAGTGGCATCACCCTGGAAAAGTTATTTGCCGTGGTGATCAGTGGCATTTCCTTGAAAGGGTTTTTTGGCAAGAGTGTGGTACTGCCCTAAATGGATTATATGCCCTGTGGTTGAGTGACAATTCTATGGATGGGTTGTGAGCCAAGGGAGGGCCTGGTATTGCCTTCTGAAAGTTGTTTGCCCTGGTGATGAATAATCCTTCTCTTTACATGGTATTTGCCCTTTCTTTGAATGATATTGCAGGTAAAATATTGTTTTCCCTGGGGTAAATGTCAATGCCATGGAAGGGTTCTTTGCCTCGGGAGTGATGATGCCAGGAATGGTTCTTTCCATTGGGGGTGAGTGATACTTATCTGGGTGAGTTGTGTGCTCAGTGGCTGCATGTTTAGTTGCCATATGGGTGAATGGCATTGCTATGGAAGGGCTGTTTGCCCTGTGGTTGATGCTGTCAGGGAAGGTTTGCTTGTTTTCAGACTGAGTGTCACTGCCTCGCATGTGTTATATGCCCAGGGGTGAGTGACGCTGCCCTGCATGTGTTTTATACCCAAGGGTGAGTTGCACTGTCCTGCATGTGTTATATGCTTAGGGGTGAGTGTCACTGCCCTGCATATGTTATATGCCCACAGGTGAGTGGCACTGCCCTGCATGTGTTATATGCCATGGGGTGAGTGGCACTGCCCTGCATGTGTTATATGCCCTGAGGTGAGTGGCATTGCCCTGCATGTGTTATATGCACAGGGGTGAGCGACACTGCCCTGCATGTGTTATATGCCCTGAGGTGAGTGGCATTGCCCTGCATGTGTTATATGCCTTGGGGTGAGTAGCACTGCTCTGCATGTGTTATATGCCCATGGGTAAGTGGCACTGCCCTGCATGTGTTATATGCCCAGGGGTGAGTAAGACTGCCCTGCATGTGTTATATGCCCAGGGGTGAGTAAGACTGCCCTGCATGTGTTATATGCCCACGGGTGAGTAAGACTGCCCTGCATGTGTTATATGCCTAGGGGTGAGTGGCATTGCCCTGCATGTGTTATATGCCATGGGGTGAGTGACACTGCCCTGCATGTGTTATATGCCTAGGGGTGAGTGGCACTGCCCTGCATGTGTTATATGCCCAGGGGTGAGTGACACTGCCCTGCATGTGTTATATACCCAGGGGTGAGTGACACTGCCCTGCATGTGTTATATGCCCAGGGGTGAGTGTCACTGCCCTGCATGTGTTATATGCCCAGGGGTGAGTGACACTGCCCTGCATGTGTTATATGCCATGGGGTTAGTGTCACTGCCCTGCATGTGTTATATGCCTAGGGGTGAGTGGCACTGCCCTGCATGTGTTATATGCCTAGGGGTGAGTGGCACTGCCCTGCATGTGTAATATGCCATGGGGTGAGTGACACTGCCCTGCATGTGTTATATGCCTAGGGGTGAGTGGCACTGCCCTGCATGTGTTATATGCCATGGGGTGAGTGACACTGCCCTGCATGTGTTATATGCCCAGGGGTGAGTGACACTGCCCTGCATGTGTTATATGCCTAGGGGTGAGTGGCACTGCCCTGCATGTGTTATATGCCTAGGAGTGAGTGACACTGCCCTGCATGTGTTATATGTCCAGGGGTGAGTGACACTGCCATGCATGTGTTATATGCCCAGGGGTGAGTGGCACTGCCCTGCATGTATTATATGCCCACAGGTGAGTGACACTGCCCTGCATGTGTTATATGCCATGGGGTGAGTGGCACTGCCCTGAATGTGTTATATGCCCAGGGGTGAGTGTCACTGCCCTGCATGTGTTATATGCCCAGGGGTGAGTGTCACTGCCTTGCATTTGTTATATGCCCAGGGGTGAGTGGCACTGCCCTGCATTTGTTATATGCCCTGGGGTGAGTGACACTACCCTGCATGTGTTATATGCCCTGGGGTGAGTGTCACTGCCCTGCATGTGCTATATGCCCAGGGGTGAGTGTCACTGCCCTGCAGGTGTTATATGCCATGGGGTGAGTGACACTGCCCTGCATGTGTTATATGCCCAGGGGTGAGTGGCACTACCCTGCATTTGTTATATGCCCTGGGGTGAGTGACACTGCCCTGCATGTGTTATATGCCCAGGGGTGAGTGGCACTGCCCTGCATGTGCTATATGCCCAGGGGTGAGTGTCACTGCGCTGCAGGTGTTATATGCCCGGGGGTGAGTGGCATCACCCTGGAAAAGTTATTTGCCGTGGTGATCAGTGGCATTTCCTTGAAAGGGTTATTTGGCAAGAGTGTGGTACTGCCCTAAATGGATTATTTGCCCTGTGGTTGAGTGGCAATTCTATGGATGGGTTGTGAGCCAAGGGAGGGCTTGGCATTGCCTTCTGAAAGTTGTTTGCCCTGGTGATGAATGATCCTTCTCTTTACATGGTATTTGCCCTTTCCTTGAATGATATTGCAGGTAAAATATTGTTTTCCCTGGGGTAAATGTCAATGCCATGGAAGGGTTCTTTGCCTCGGGAGTGATGATGCCAGGAATGGTTCTTTCCTTTGGGGGTGAGTGATACTTATCTGGGTGAGTTGTGTGCTCAGTGGCTGCATGTTTAGTTTACCCTGGCTTTTTAATTTACCCTGGCTTTGAATGGCACTGCCCCTCTCTGGTATACTCACACATATATTGAGCTGTGTTTCCTTTTGCTGTGTGAAAACTGTGACATTTTGGTGACAAGATGATGAAATTCTGCCTGTTACTTGCATCCCACAGACCAGATCTCCCTTGTGTTTAATATCCAACCTCCGGGCATTTGTCATTGTGTCCTGTCTAATATAGCTGTACCCTAGGTGCATGTCATTCCCATCATGACTGAACACTGGGTGATAATACAGCCTGTCCATCACTGAGAAACGTGAGGCGCAGAGACAGACAGGCGCTAGACACAGGTTCATTTGTATGTAGCATATGTATGTAGAGCTATGGCTGTCCTTATGCACAGGGGCTTTGTAATCACATCTGATGGGTCTGTATATTTATCCTTCATGCACTATATCTACAAATTTCTGGCACGGAGCAACAACTCTTAATCATTTTCGGCTGGTTTCCAAAAGAAAATATGTTAATCAGTGCTTTATGCTCCTAAAGGAACTTAGAAGTGAAAAAAAGAAAATGCTGTATTGTGTTAGATTTTATTACGACACTGTTAGTAGCATATAATTATGTTTAACCTCTGCAAATTGGTTAAACACATAGTTAAAGACAGCTCCAGAGTAGCAGTGCAGTGCCCTCTGTATCTTTTTTTGTCTGCTACTGCTGGCTTGTATTATATGATTGGAGTTTAGGCTGCTGCTCTGCTGCCCTGAAGATGTTCCCCATAGAGAATTTATGTTAAAAAAATAAATAATGTTAAAATGCGGCCAAACTAAACAACCCAATTAATCAAGTTTAGACAAAACAATCAAAAATTGTTTTTCTCCAATATAAGCAATATTGCCTATTGTACCACTGTAGGAAGCTCCAGCAGTGTCGGCTGTTAAATTACAGCCGAGAGTTGGAGTTCCTGAGCTACAGGCATCTGCCCGTATATGGAACCAGGATCTTCCATAAGAAGGCAGATGCAAGATCATTACAGACAGTGACATTGTGTGTGTCGCCGTCTGTAATCATCATCTGCTGGTGCCAGAGGTAGTTGTGGGAGGGAATCCAGGAGGCAGGTTGGCGGTCCAGCAGCAGAGGTGTGGGGGGGGGTAGGGAGTGGGATGGCCCTAAGACAGAAAAAAATTAAAATAAAGGGAAAGGGAGGGATGGGGAGCTATGCTACAGAAAAAATGTTGGGTGGGGAATCCCTAACTAAAGATCGGGTGAGGGGGGGGAGGGGGGGTGACCACTACACTACAGAAATTAAAAAAGCAAAAATATTTTATTTATAAACAAAACATTTTATAGGTACAACAAGTACCTAAGATCCCGGGCACTAGTTAGAGGGGGGGGGGGGGGTTAGAGCAGGGTGACCAAACGTCCCCGGATTGAGAAGACTGCACCCCGGACAAATTAAGTCCCCGGAAATGTCCCCAGGAAGTCCGTGTCTGCGCCTGTTGCAGCCAAGCGCTGGGCGGAAGTGATCTTTCACCTGATAACGTCACTTCCTCCCAGCGTTCTATGGCAGGCAGCACGCAGGAGGGAAGGGAAGAGCGGAGCTCCTGACCAGGCCATGACCAGGTAAGTGCATTGGATGAGGGAGGGTCGGGGATGGACATAAAATAATAGACTGTATATATACAGAACAAGGCTGGCTGGGTGGAATTCCAAACAACAGAGATGAAGATTAGGTGGGTGGCCGTCACCCCTTCTTTTCTAACACAACCTTCTAACCTGACTAACCCCCAGATTACAAGTTTTGTGTTCGTGTTTTAACGGTGAAAAAATGGTAATTTCAGCATTAAAACAGCAACGCAGCGCTTACAAGTCTTGTAGGTATAGCTGTACCGCAAGCCTTTTAGCCTATAACGCAACGTCAGTCCCGCACACGTAAAAAATACGTTTTTTCATGGGACTTCCATAGCGCAGCCATTACAAGTTTTGTGGTGAGGCTAAAAAGCTTGCGTTGCAGCCTATACCGACAAGATCCGTTTCGCAATCTGAGAGCAGTAGTTATGAGTTTTACGCTACAAAATTGTTACATAAAACTCATTACTAAACTGTCACAAAGTACACTAAACACCCATAAACTACCTATTAACCCCTAAACTAAGGACCTCCTGCATCGCAAACACTATATTAAAGTTATTAACCCCTAATCTGCCGCTCCCCACATCGCCGCCACTAATAAAATTTATTAACCCCTATCTCGCCGCTCCCTGACATCGCCGCCACTATACTAAAGTTATTAACAAATGCACTAAAAAGTACTCAAAGGTACTAGAAGGCTAAGGGTTAATCATCAAACAAGGCAAGGCTATTAAAAAGGCAAGGCTTATAAAAAAACATATATATTATAATTATACCATATGCTTAAAATAAAATAATCTGTTTAGAACAGTATGCTTAAAATTAGATATAAGAAATAATCTGATAATCCTTATCAGTTAAACATCAATGCTATTTAATACATTGTAAAAAAAAGATTGGAGCAATAACAAACAATGCTAAAATAGTAATCAAACCAAATAATGAAATGAGGACGTCTCCTCTAAAAACATGTGCAATATTTAATGGGCTAAATACCACCTTGAAATTGTATGGATTCCGTATATTGTCTATGAACAATGTTAACTGATATTTGATGTATATTAGAATATGGCGGCTAGGGGTATCGATACAGTTCACTTGTTATGTATCAGAATGTGTGGAAAATGCTTCAAAGTTCAAGTGTAAATATTGTAACAAACTGTAACAATCCAATATTCGGCAACAGTGTTACCTCAAAGGCACTTGTAATGGTGTGCAGGGACCGGTAAAGTATCCCATTACAAGTGCCTTTGAGGTTTTTATTTTAACTAGGTAGTTAGTAAATAGTTAATAACTATTTACTAACTAGTCTACATAGTCAAAATAAATACAAACTTACCTGTGAAATAAATATAAAACCTAAGCTAGCTACAATATAAAACAGCGCTTGTTTTTTGTGTGGTATGGAGCTCAACGCAACCATATCGCATGCACAAGACGGCTTTTTCAAAACTTGTAATGGCTGCGCTATGGAGGGTGAAATAACACTTTTGCTAAAAAACCCTATAGCGCGCATAACTCGTAATCTACCTGTATATCATTTGTGGCTGATTTTCCACACACACAAAAAATTCTTAAGGTGCAATGTTTGCTTTAATCATTAATTTCAATTCTAGCTCCCAATCACTGGATAGAATAAATTAATGAGAGAAATGTTTATGAATATAAACAGTATGGCTCCCAGTGGCATGGAAAGCATTTTTCTGGGACAAGTCCATTTAGCAAATCAAGAAGCTTGTACTATAATTATTTGTTAAATGGCCTAATGTAACTTGAGTAACAGCATGAAGATATTCTCACTGCACGATCTGAAACTGTTATCTCATGAACTATATTTCACCCTCCACGCATCCTAAGTTACCAGTTTGTCATATGGAGATTGCTTTCTTTTCCTCTGTTACAAAATTATTGAGTTTTAGTGGCATATTTAAGAAATGTCTTGCGGACCTGATCCGACAGTGCAGATCAGGTCCGCAAGACATCACTGAATGCGGAGAGCAATACGCTCTCCGCATTTAACATTGCACCACCCCTGCAGACTCGCAGCCAATGGGCCGCCAGCAGGGGGTGTCAATCAACCCGATCGTACTCGATCGGGTTGAATTGTTGCGATTCCTGTCTGCCTGCTCAGAGCAGGCGGACAGGGTTATGGAGCAGCAGTCTTTGTGACCGCTGCTTCATAACTGCTGTTTCTGGCGAGTCAAACACGGGCCGTCAAGCTCCTTTCGGAACTTGATAGATAGGCCCCTTAATATAGAGTTTATGAAAAGGGGGAATGGATAAGAAATGGGGGGAAAATGGATATGAAATGGTGGGAATGAACATTAAATGGGGAGGAATGGACATGAAAAGGGGAGGGGAATGGATATGAAATGGTGGGAATGAACATGAAATGGTGGGAATGAACATGAAATGGGGAGGAATGGACATGAAAAGGGGAGGGGAATGGATATGAAATGGTGGGAATGAACATGAAATGGTGGGAATGGACATGAAATGGGGAGGAATGGACATGAAAAGGAGAGGGGAATGGATATGAAATGGTGGGAATGAACATGAAAAGGAGAGGGGATATAAAGGAGGGAGGATAGATTGTGGACTAGGGATGGGCGAATGTATTTATATTCGGATTCAAATGTTAGAACAAATGTTTTTGTAGAAATTTGATTTACATAATCAAATGGTAATAAGAACAAATATTCTTAAATATTCTATAATTGAATACTATTGATTGTTTTCGAAAGTCACTTTTGAATGTTCATAATTAGATTGAATGTCCACATTCGAAATTTCGAATGTAACATTCGATTTAACAAATACTATTCAGAAGTTCAATAGTTCATGTGGTAGGGAATTTAGTAAATTAATATGTAATAGATACAAATATATCAATTTGAATGTTTATATTTTGAATATTACATTTAAAGAAAGCATTAGAAATACTAATACATTATTAAATGAATGTTAGAATGTTGTAGAAGCATTCAAAATTCGAAACGACCAAACGAATGTGTTACAATTTTTTTTCATGTGATTGTCTGGATTTGCTTCCACATTTTGTCTCTCATAGTTGAGGTATACCTATGATGAAAATTACAGGCCTCTCTCATCTTCTTAAGTGGGAGAACTTGCACAATTGGTGGCTGACTAAATACTTTTTTGCCCCACTGTAAATATAGCATGGATTTTAAGAAGTGTGATTGAACAATGGGGTTATGACCAGGGAAGGGCTGGCAGCCTTAAGCCTGGGGGGCAAGTCCAGCCAACACAGGTGATGGTGAATTTTGCCTCCCCCTCCCCCCCAAAAAATAATCCCTTAGGGTTACAGATATTTTACTATAAGGGGTTAAAAAAAATTAGTAATTTCTTTTTATTTTTTTTTACAAATTTTTTTTTACAGTTAAACTTTTCTCTCTGTCAGCTAGTGCAAAATGTTGTAAAACTCCACCAGTATTTTATGTTGTATGAACATTTTGTGGCCAGCTATACTAATTTGTTTCATTTGTTTACCATTTTACAAGGATTTAACATGTTTTTGAAGTGTTCATTATGACATGAGTGTCTAAACACTATGCAGTATATTTACCAGAGCAAAACTGTAGCAGTTCTGTGGGAAATTGCTAAGTTTGGAGCAATTAGCAGAAACATTACTTTGGTTTCTATGATAGCTCCAAATTTAGCATTTTGCCTCCATATTGCTCCAATTTTAGTTTGATAAATTTGGCCAATTGGGGATATGTATTAAGAAAACTTCTGCTGCAAAACACTTTGCTACTGAACTGCTCGTTATGCATATGATCCGTTGTGTATAACGACACTGCTCCACACTAAGTTCTCTATGTATTAATCCAATGATCTAATCACAAATAGATATTCAGCTTTTAGCTCTAACTGGTCCCATAAACACTGCATGTGCCTGGGATATTAACATTCATAGTCTTATAACAGTTAGAGATTCATATTTCATTATTTACTGTATGTTGGAAGGTATCCTATGTGTTTTTACCATGCAATATTTTACTGTTCTGAATTGTTGATTTATATTGTTATTGTTGAACCAGAATTAATTGGTAAGAATAAAATACAAAATATGCATTGAAACGTTTTATCTCTATCTTATCTTAACATTTGGTAGTCATATCCCAAAAAATTTGAAGTATTTTTTTATCTCATTGACGAAATGTGAGAAATAACGTATATATCATACTATCACCATTTGCCAATAGTAAAAAAGAATGTTCCTGGATTTCATTTAAAAAATCTTGTCACCTTAGGTTAGAGAGCTGTTTAGGAGGGATCAGGGAGGTTGGAGGGTAAAGGGGAATCCTACACTGCAGAAATATTAACAAAATCTAAAAAATATTTAACGGAAAAAAATTTTTCCCTAACTCTTCATACTGGCAGACTGTCTGCCAGTACCTAAGATGGTGGTGACCAGTGGGGGTGAGGGAGGGACGAGAGCTGTTTGGGAGGGATCAGGTAGGGATCCGGGGGTGGGAAGTGTCAGGTGGCAGGGTAATCTCTACACTAAAGGTAAAATTAACCTTACAAGCTACCTAATTAAGGCCATCACTGCCGGGAATAATAGAAGTGTGGTGCGCAGCTGAAATTAGCGGCATTCTAATTACCAAAAACCAATGGCAAAGCCATGTATGTCTGCTATTTCTGATCCCAGAGAAGCTTTTACAACCATTTGTGTCATGATTGCACAAGCGGTATGTTTATAATTTCCATGAGAAACCCAAAGTTTGTGAAAAAGTTAACAATTATTTTTATATGATCGCATTTGGCAGTGAAATGGTGGCATGAAATATATTAGGCATAACTGGATTTGTTATTTTTGGTAGTGTTGTTTTTTTATTTTCTGTAAAGTTAGTTTTTTAATTCTTGGTAGATTTAGTGTTTTTTTTTTTTTGTACTTTAAGGATTTTAGTTTAGAGGTGGGGGGGTGTTAGGTATTTAAGTAGTGTAGAGCTTATTGCTCCTCAGAGCAAATCCGTCAATAGTAAAATAAAGTATCTGCCGAAAAAGGAGATTATTATTTTTAACCTTCGAAACACGTAAGGACTTTATTAGACAGGCATTGCTTCTCCCTACCTGGATAAAGATTGTCTTTAAGCAGAAACGCTGTATTTTACTATTGATGGTAGATTTGCTCTGAGGAACGGTTTTATATGTTTTAAATACCTCATATCCTTATAAGTTTGATTGATCGTTTATTTTTTATATTGAGTTATTAAAAACGATATTACACTATCAGTAATTTTTCTGTTTTTCTCTAAGAGCGGATTCTTTGATTTGTGAGTGGAGCTGTGCCGTGTGCATATACTCAGGCAGAAAGTTTCTCCAGCACTGTTCCAAGACCCGAAGTGAAGTATACTTGCTGGATAACTATCTTTTTCCAGACATTGGGATGATTTTATGATACGGTTTACTTACCTCATATCAATCGAGGTTTGAACAAGTAAGTGGACACCCAAATGGGGCATGTGATATCACGATTCATCTATATCGAAGATAGAGACATTTCTAACATACTTATTATTATTTTTTTCAATAATGACTGTCAGTGCTATCCATCTCTTCTTTTCATATATTCATATATATTTAAAATAGCTGCCTATCGCTGCATGACTTACCGCCTTCGCTGCGCTAATTCTCATGCAGTTTCTCACAGCATGAGAATGAGGCTCCCATTGGAGCCTATGGAAGCGCACGCTATTGCTTCCATGCAATGCAAACATGAGGTTGTGTTCACATTGCGGGCCACTTCAGATACCAGCACACAATTACGTGCGCTGGTATTTCGAGTGGAGTGCAAATATTGCGCTCACAAAAGCGCAATTTTGCGCTCCACTCGTAAAATATCCCTCAGTGTTTAATGTCCCTTTAAGTAGGTTAATTATTCTCTATAACTCTTGCAAGATGTCACATATATCTGCTGTCTACAGCTCCACCTCTGACTGTTTATTAAATTATTCCCTATAATTGTACCCCTAAATGTCCATAGAATTATTCCCTATAAACCTTCATCATACTATTCATATTACTCCTCCCTATAGCTCCTCCCCTTGACAGTTCATAGAAATACTCCCGGTATTTCCTTCTCTTACGGGTCATATAACTTCTCCCTTCCTTCTGTTGTCAGTTCATATAGTTGCTTTCTGTAACTCCTCCTTTTACTAGTTATATAAGTGCTCTCTATAAATTCTCCCATTTGGCAGTTCATATAACTGCTCTCTATAACTCCTCCTCTTACTGGTTATATAACTTCTCTCTATAACTCCTCCCATTGGCAGTTCATATAGCTGCTCTCTATGGGGGGTAGTTATCAAGCCGTCAACCTCAAATACGCTGGAATTCCGCAGCGTATTTGTTGCGAGGCTGATTCGCCTTAGTTATCAAAGGCTAAAGACCGGCAAAAGTAGAATTTTGTGACGTAAACTTCGATCCGCCGGACTCAGTCCGACACAGATCGATTCTTACGTCACTCCAGATGTTCCGCACACAAGTGCGGCACAATCTCACTACTTTTGCTAGTTATCAAAAAACTAGCAGGTACGCTCGGCACTTTTACGGCCCAGCGTACTTGGTTTTCAAACCGCCACCCTGGAGGCGGCGGATCCCATAGGAATCAATGGGAGTCTGACCATAGCGAAAGTACAAGTTCGCTGCTGCCAGACATCCCATTCATTCCTATGGGAGCTGTCTACAACTAACACCCTAACATGTACCCCGAGTCTAAACACCACTAATCTGACCCCCCTACACCGCCGCAACTAAATAAAGTTATTACCTCCTAAACCGGCACTCCCGGAGCCCACCGCAAGCTACTCTATACCTATTAACCCCTAAACCACCGCTCCCTGAACCCGCCCCAACCTATATTAAATTTATTAACCCCTATCCTGCCCCCCCTACACCGTCGCCACCTATAATAAATTTATTAACCCCTATCCTGCCCCCCACTACACCGCCGCCACTGTAATAAAATTATTAACCCCTAAACCTAAGTCTAACACTAACCCTAACACCCCCTAACTTAAATATTAATTAAATAAATCTAAATAATATTTCTATTATTAACTAAGTTAATCCTATTTAAAACTAAATACTTACCTATAATATAAACCCTAATATAGCTACAATATAAATAATAATTATATTGTAGCTATCTTAGGATTTATTTTTATTTTACAGGTAACTTTCAATTTATTTTAACTAGGTACAATAGCTATTAAATAGTTATTAACTATTTAATAGCTTACCTAGCTAAAATAAAGAGAAATTTACCTGTAAAATAAAAACTAACCTAAGTTACAATTACACCTAACACTACACTATCATTAAATAAATTATTCCTATTTAAAACTAAATACTTACCTGTAAAATAAACCCTAAGATAGCTACAATGTAATTAATAATTACATTGTAGCTATTTTAGGATTTATATTTATTTTACAGGTAACTTTGTATTTATTTTAGCTAGTTAGAATAGTTATTAAATAGTTATTAACTATTTAATAACTACCAAGCTAAAAGAAATACTAAATTACCTGTAAAATAAATCCTAACCTAAGTTACAATTAAACCTAACACTACACTATCATTAAATTAATTAAATAAACTACCTACAAATAACTACAATTAAATACAATTACATAAACTAACTAAAGTACAAAAAATAAAAAAAGCTAAGTTACAAAAAATAAAAAAAATAAGTTACAAACATTTAAAAAAATATTACAACAATTTTAAGCTACTTACACCTAATCTAAGCCCCCTAATAAAATAACAAACCCCCCAAAATAAAAAAATGCCCTACCCTATTCTACATTAAAAAAGTTCAAAGCTCTTTTACCTTACCAGCCCTTAAAAGGGCCTTTTGTGGGGGCATGCCCCAAAGAGTTCAGCTCTTTTGCCTGAAAAAGAAAAATACAACCCCCCCAACATTAAAACCCACCACCCACATACCCCTAATCTAACCCAAACCCCACTTAAAATAACCTAACACTAATCCCCTGAAGATCATCCTACCTTTAGTCGTCTTCACTCAGCCGAGCCACCGATGGAACTGAAGAGGACATCCGGACCGGCAGAAGTGATCATCCAAGGGGCGCTGAAGAAATCTTCCATCCGATGAAGTGATCCTCCAAGCGGCGCTGAAGAAATCTTCCATCCGGGCGAGGTCATCTTCCAAGAGGCGCTGAAGAAGTCTTCTATCCGGGCGAGGTCATCTTCGAAGCCGGGTCTTGAATCTTCATCTAGCCGACGCGGAACATCCTTCTTTCCCGACGGAGTACCGACGAATGAAGGCTCCTTTAAGGGACGTCATCCAAGATGGCGTCCCTTCAATTCCGATTGGCTGATAGGATGGAAGATCTTAAGGATGGAAGATTTCTTCAGCGCCGCTTGGAGGATCACTTCATCGGAAGGTAGATTTCTTCAGCGCCCATTGGATGATCACTTCTGCCGGTCCGGATGTCCTCTTCAGTTCCATCGGTTGCTCGGCTGGGTGAAGACGACTAAAGGTAGGATGATCTTCAGGGGGTAGAACAGTGCAGTTTAGTGTGAGTGCTTAGTGACAGGCTAGCAATAAAGCTGTGAAAAAGCCGAAGAGCAGCGAGATCGGATGAGTGATAACTCTCACAGTCCGCTGCTCATCGCCCCGCGGCTTTTTGACAGCTTTATTTGATAATTTAGGCGTATTTTTTCAGGTCCGCGGCGGCGAAGGTAGGCGAGCTTAGGCGGGCGTATTGGGCCGGCGAAGGCAGAAAAGTTGACGGCTTGATAACTACCCCCCTATAACTCATCCCCTTTACCGTTCATATAACTGCTCTATATAACTTCTTACTATTACTGTTCATATAACTGCTCTTTATCTCCCCGCCTTGACAGTTCATATAACTTTTCCTTATAAATCCTCCTCTTACTGTTCATATGACTTCTCCCTATAACTCTTCCCCTTGGTATTTTATGTAACTACTCTCTGTAACTCCCTTTACTGTTGATATAACTGCTCTCTATAACTCTGCCCCTTACTTTTCATATGACTGTTCCCTATAACTCCTCCCCTTACTGCTCATATCACTTCTAACCATAACTCCTCCCCTTGTTGCTCATATCACTTCTAACTATAAATCCTTCCCTTACTGATCATATGACTGTTCATAACTCCTCCCCTTACTGTTCATATGACTGTTCCCTATAACTCCTCCCCTTACTGCTTATATCACTTCTCCCTATAACTCCTCCCCTTACTGCTCATATCACTTCTAACTATAAATCCTCCTCTTACTGCTCATGTGACTGTTCCCTATAACTCCTCCCCTTACTGTTAATATGACTCTTCCCCATAACTCCTCCCCTTACTGCTCAAATCACTACTCTCTATAACTCCTCCCCTTAACATTTTATGTAACTAGTCTCTATAGTGCCCTTTTTGTCTGCTCACATAACTGCTCTCTATAACAGCTTCCCTGAAACCATAAAAACAGGCATGGAAGAGGTTGGACCATTAAAAGAACTTACACATGCTCAGTAGTCAATATGAGGCATCCTTTGGACTATATATGATACAAAAAAAAATGTTGATGTTAAAAAAATTATATATATATATATATATATATATATGTATTAGAAGACTCAATGGTTATTACCAACAGTAAAATAATAAAAAAGAATGATTCTATACTATACTTATTGCTCTTCCATATACCTGATTTATTAAATAACCTAATAACTATTCTTTAAAAAAAAATATATTTTCTGTAAAATGTTTTCCTGGCAATAAAATGGTTAACAAAAAAAATATATATATCCTAAAACATAATTGAAAATTCTTCTGGCGCAGCTGCAGTGTTATTGGGCAGTGGTGTGAATGTAATATAACACTAATCTTATAGTAATCCCGTTAATTAAAAAGTGAAATTATAGAGACTCAAAGACTTCAAATATTCAACCATGTTGTTATTATGTGAAGCTGTTCACAGCCGTCCTGTGTTCATATAATCTGCCCTCCTGCCCCCAAAAATATAAAAGACGACTTGATTCTGTTTAATTAAAAAAAAAAAAAAAACAGGAGGTTAAGCATAAATGTTACAGGAAATTATTTCTGAATAGAAATGCAAAAATGTGAGGAGACTTCTAATCAGGCAGAAATCTGGATAAATATCTCTAAAAGGGAAGAAAAATGTCAGTATTTTTGTGAGCACATTGTGTGAGGTTACACTGTCTGTATTAGAAAAAATAATGAAAATCAACCTATACACATACAAAGGCATCTACAGATATATCTCAAGGATACATATAAACCTATATACATACAAAGGCATCTACAGATATATCTCAAGGATACATATCAACCTATATACATACAAAAGCATCTACAGATATATCTCAAGGGTACATATCAACCTATATACATACAAAGGCATCTACAGATATATCTCAAGGATACATATCAACCTATATACATACAAAAGCATCTACAGATATATCTCAATGGTACATATCAACCTATATACATACAAAGGCATCTACAGATATATCTCAAGGATACATATAAACCTATATACATGCAAAAGCATCTACAGATATATCTCAAGGATACATATCAACCTATATACATACAAAGGCATCTAGATATATCTCAAGGATACATATAAACCTATATACATGCAAAAGCATCTACAGATATATCTCAAGGATACATATCAACCTATATACATACAAAGGCATCTACAGATATATCTCAAGGATACATATCAACCTATATACATACAAAGGCATCTACAGATATATCTCAAGGATACATATCAACCTATATACATACAAAGGCATCTACAGATATATCTCAAGGGTACATATCAACCTATATACATGCAAAGGCATCTACAGATATATCTCAAGGATACATATCAACCTATATACATGCAAATGCATCTACAGATATATCTCAAGGGTACATATAAACCTATATACATGCAAAGGCATCTACAGATATATCTCAAGGATACATATCAACCTATATACATACAAAGGCATCTACAGATATATCTCATGGGTACATATCAACCTATATACATACAAAGGCATCTACAGATATATCTCATGGGTACATATCAACCTATATACATACAAAGGCATCTACAGATATATCTCATGGGTACATATAAACCTATACACATACAAAGGCATCTACAGATATATCTCATGGATACATATCAACCTATATACATACAAAGGCATCTACAGATATATCTCATGGGTACATATCAACCTATATACATGCAAAGGCATCTACAGATATATCTCATGGGTACATATCAACCTATATACATACAAAGGCATCTACAGATATATCTCAGGGGTACATATCAACCTATATACATGCAAAGGCATCTACAGATATATCTCATGGGTACATATCAACCTATATACATGCAAAGGCATCTACAGATATATCTCAAGGGTACATATAAACCTATATACATGCAAAGGCATCTACAGATATATCTCAAGGGTACATATAAACCTATATACATGCAAAGGCATCTACAGATATATCTCAGGGGTACATATCAACCTATATACATGCAAAGGCATCTACAGATATATCTCATGGGTACATATCAACCTATATACATGCAAAGGCATCTACAGATATATCTCAGGGGTACATATCAACCTATACACATACAAAGGCATCTACAGATATATCTCATGGGTACATATCAACCTATATACATACAAAGGCATCTACAGATATATCTCAAGGGTACATATAAACCTATATACATGCAAAGGCATCTACAGATATATCTCATGGGTACATATCAACCTATATACATGCAAAGGCATCTACAGATATATCTCAAGGGTACATATAAACCTATATACATGCAAAGGCATCTACAGATATATCTCATGGGTACATATCAACCTATATACATGCAAAGGCATCTACAGATATATCTCAAGGGTACATATAAACCTATACACATACAAAGGCATCTACAGATATATCTCAGGGGTACATATCAACCTATACACATACAAAGGCATCTACAGATATATCTCATGGGTACATACCAACCTATATACATGCAAAGGCATCTACAGATATACCTCAAGGGTACATATAAACCTATATACATACAAAGGCATCTACAGATATATCTCATGGGTACATATCAACCTATATACATACAAAGGCATCTACAGATATATCTCATGGGTACATATCAACCTATATACATGCAAAGGCATCTACAGATATATCTCAGGGGTACATATCAACCTATATACATGCAAAGGCATCTACAGATATATCTCAAGGGTACATATAAACCTATATACATGCAAAGGCATCTACAGATATATCTCAGGGGTACATATCAACCTATATACATGCAAAGGCATCTACAGATATATCTCAAGGGTACATATCAACCTACAGTATATACATGCAAATGAATCTACAGATATATCTCAAGGATACATATCAACCTATATACATGCAAAGGCATCTACAGATATATCTCAGGGGTACATATAAACCTATATACAGGGAACGGCATCTACAGAATATTTCTCAAGGGTATATATCAACCTATATACATGCAAAGGCATCTACAGATATAGCTAAAGGGTACATATCAACCTATATACATACAAAGGCATCTACAGATATAGCTCAAGGATACATATCAACCCATATACATGCAAAGGCATCTACAGATATATCTCAAGGATACATATCAACCTATATACATGCAAATGCATCTACAGATATATCTCAAGGATACATATCAACCTATATACATGCAAAGGCATCTACAGATATATTTCAGGGGTAAAGATATATCCAAAACACAGTAATATCAACACAGAAAACATAAATAAAATATATTCATAGCGTTACAGTAAACTCTTAAAATTTTCCATGATGTGGTGGCAAAAGCATGAGGGTTAAGCCCCTATCTTTTGACATTACAACCCCTAAAACAAACCCAACGTTACCAAAACTCAAAAAGGAGCACAGAACTGGATGTTAAGGTCCGTGCCATGGTCGCTTTTATTTAAATAACATCACAAATAATGATTAGATTTATCACAAAGTCAATCTGTAAATGGTGGAAGCAACTGAAGTCCTAAACAAAAACCCTATAGAGGTGAGGTCAAGGCCTGCCTATCCCCTGGCGGTGCCTAACCAGGCCCTACCCAGCCAAAGCCTCAGCCGCCTGAGGGGATCTTCAGTCAACAAACCAGCGGGGCACCCCCAGGGCACATCACCCCAACCATGAACCTGACTGTCATATTTAAGGACTCTGTACTTAGAAAAAAGGGGGACCATGAACTAGGAGATAAATCATTGAACTCCAACCTTTAAGGCATCGGTTTAATGAGCCCTACAGCAAATTAACAACCTGGGGAGTGCAAAGTCTACATTCCGATGACTTACCATCAGAGCTGCCAAAAAGCCATTGTACCTTCAGAGCCACCACTGAGTCATCATGTCTTCAGAGCCACCACCAACAGGACCTGAAAAATAAACACAGGGAGAAAGGGAAGAAAAATGCATAGGATCGGTTCCAAATGAGGAAGGGGCAGATTAACTGGCTCCCTGACCTTAAATATGGTAAGTATAAACCCTCCCCCAACTCTGCAACATAGTTGCAACTCCACACTGAGATCTCTATGTCACACAGGGTAAGGCCCTTCATTTTGTTTCTGGAGATTGCGAGTGTTATCGATAGTGTGGTGTGCATAATCTTGCACTTAGTCTTGCGCTATGGATAACACACAGACTGGTATTACAAGCTACATACAGGTATATATTAGAGATGTGCATTCAGGCTTTGAACAAATGAAAATGTTTCCGAACTTTGGTGATTCGTCGAGTTGTTTGATATACGAACAGCCGAATACATTATTTGATAAAACAGATGAAAAACGATTGACTGCTTGATGTAATCGATACGTTCATTCATGTAGTTTGACGCCAAAAAAAATGCAGGAATGGGGGGAAGGAGTTATATTTGTTTAGTTAATAAGATCCACTGTAATAATGTACAGGGGGTCTTACAGTTTATCCATCGTCCCCTGTCCCATCCTGCTATAGTATTACTAATGACTGATGTTAGGGACAGTCAGCCACTAAATGCTGGATTTTATTCATACAGGAGTTCTTTTAACATTGTAAAATAGGTTCTTTTAATTATTCAAATCCTATAATCTAAGATTTTTGTTAATACTGGTTGTCTATATTAGCTGTTCTCATTGGAAATAACAGTAACAAATCTGAATCCAATATTCGCCTGAACCGAATGCTGCATGGACGAAATTCAGCCAAACCAAAAATAAATCTGAAACTTATTTTTTAGATTAAACAAATGTTTCACCTGTGCACATGTCTAATATATATATATATATATATATATATATATATATATATATATATATATATATATATATATATATAACACACAGAGAAAGTCCAGCACTCACTTACAAGCTCTCAGCTAAGATTTAAAAGCACAAATGGAAAGGTTAGTTACCGCATTTGCAATACCTGGGACCCTAAAACAGCCACACAATGCAAGCTCTCAAATCCAAACAAACTGGGAACAGGGGAAGGGTGCACAGGCTTATGTAATCACCCTAGACATATACAAAACACGGAAGAGGACTGCACTCTCATACCGGACCGGGTACACATCCCATGACCCTGCAACATGTTCAGCCCTGGGTGCTCATGGGCACTCACAGGAAGCTGTAATGTCCCCAGAGTCACAGGCAGTTAACCCCAGACAGGTCTGGGTACAAGAACCATAGGGAAAATTACAAAACAAATTAATACAACACACAGAGAAAGTCCAGCACTCACTTACAAGCTCTCAGCTAAAATTTAAAAGCAAAAATGGAAAGGTTAGTTACCGCATTTGGCCAAATGGGACAAGCCCAGGTACCACATCAATGTCCTTTCCAATACCTGGGACCCTAAAACAGCCACACAATGCAAGCTCTCGGATCCAAACAAACTGGGAACAGGGGAAGGGTGCACAGGCTTATGTAATCACCCTAAACATATCCAAAACACGGAAGAGGACTGCTCTCTCATACCGGACCGGGTACACATCCCATGACCCTGCAACATGTTCAGCCCTGGGTGCTCACGGGCACTCACAGGAAGCTGTAATGTCCCCAGAGTCACAGGCAGTTAACCCCAGACAGGTCTGGGTACAAGAACCATAGGGAAATTACAAAACAAAATTAATACGACACACAGAGAAAGTCCAGCACTCACTTACAAGCTCTCAGCTAAGATTTAAAAGCACAAATGGAAAGGTTAGTTACCGCATTTGGCCAAATGGAACAAGCCCAGGTACCACATCAAGGTCCTTTGGGGCAATGCCCAGCAAAAGGCCCTTTTAAGGGCCATTGGCAGTTTAGTGTAGGCTAGGTTTTTTTTTATTTTGGGGGGGCGTTTTTTATTTTGATAGGGCTATTAGATTAGGAGTAATTCGTTTTTATTTTTGATAATTTCTTTTTTTATTTTGTGTAATTTAGTGTTTATTTTTTTGTAATTTAGATAATTGTATTTTATTCATTTAATTTATTTAATTTTATTGTAATGTTAGGTGTTAGTGTAACTCAGGTTAGGTTTTATTTTACAGGTAAATTTGTATTTATTTTAGCTAGGTAGTTAGTAAATAGTTAATAAGTATTTACTAACTAGTCTACCTAGTTAAAATAAATACAAACTTAGCTGTGAAATAAAAATAAAACCTAAAAGAGCTACAATGTAACTATTAGTTATATTGTAGCTAGCTTAGGGCTTATTTTACAGGTAAGTATTTAGTTTTAAAAATTATTTAGGTAATACACTGTAATAGTAAGTTTTATTTAGATTTATTTTAATTATATTTAAGTTAGGGGGTGTTAGGGTTAGGGTTACGTTAGCGTTAGGTTTAGGGGTTAATAGGTTTATTATAGCGGCGGTGTGGGCGGATGGCAGATTAGGGGTTAATAATATTTAAATAGTGTTTGTGATGCGGGAGGGTGGCGGTTTAGGGGTTAGTAGGTAGTTTATGGGTGTTAGTGTACTTTTTAACAGTTTAGTTATGAGTTTTATGGTACAGCTTTGTAACGTAAAACTCATAACTACTGACTTTAGATGACGGTACAGATCTTGTCATTTTAGGCTGTACCGCTCACTTTTTGGCCTCACAGCAAAACTGCTAATACCAACGCTGTGAAAGTCCCATTGAAAAAGGACTTTTCTTAAAGTGACGTTGCGTGACGGCCAAAAAAGTGTGCGGTACAGCTATTCTGACAAGACTTGTAATAGCAGCGGTAGGGAAAAAGCATTGTTATGGGCCATAACGATGCTTTTTGAGTCATAATGCAAAACTCGTAATCTAGCTGAAAGTTAGTTGAAGAATTTTTTAACGCACTTTGTCTAGCACACTGTCAGGTTAGCGTGTGAGCAAAAGCCAGAACAGGGTTTTGTAGCCTTCAGGCTTGTCGGAAACAGAAGTTATGAAGCAGCGATCTAAAGAACGCTACTTCATAACTTGTCCGCCTGCTCTGAGGCGGCGGACAGAAATCAACCCGATCGAATACGATTGAGTTGATTGACACCCTCTTCTAGCGGCCAATTGGCCGCGAATCTGCAGGGGGCGGCATTGCACCAGCAGTTCACAAGAACTGCTGGTGCAATGATAAATGCCGACAGCGTATACTGTCGGCATTTAGAGATGTGCAGCGGACATGATACGCTACTTTGTATCATGTCCGCTCGCACATTTTTAAATATGCCCCCATGTGTTATTGCATTGTATTTTTATTATGCACTTGTTAATGATGTAATTTTACTGCACTGACTGGTCCTTTAAATAATGCTGCAAAAGAAAAAGGTGATTTAAAAAAACCGAACACAAAATAAACAAGTGGCAAAAACAGACGTGCAACACGACAGCGTGGAAATATGATGAAATAATGAAAACAAAGCGTTGCTAGGAGACGGGCAGTGTGTTAAGAATTTTACCAAGCAACAATCAGCAGCATTTGGAACGTTGGATCGGCTTATTCAGAGAGAGCACATTTATCAAATGATGGGATTCCCAGTAGCTTTTCCATTCAGATGACTCACAGACTTATACAATTCATTATCTTCACTCCCCATCAAGTCTTTATGTAAAAATGGAAGCTGAGCCAACAACTCCACCTGTAACATTTATAACACCTCATCTCCTTTTCATTCTTTCTTGGAATATTTTTTTTTATTGTATACCCAGCAGCATTTCAAACTATTTATGAAATTCACCAAAAAAATAATCTTATGGGAAAACAATCAATCAACCTAACCCTCAAAAAAGGGAGCACGAAACATCCTGCTAAGTCTTAAGTAATGTGAGCGGTTCTGAGAGTCGCACCATTCCAAAATACTGTATCCCTGCTCCCAGCAACAGTTGCAAGTCTCACAAAACAAGCAAATACCATAGATACATTACGCTGATTCTCTGAGTAGAGTAATACATTTGCTTACTCTCACTGACATAACATTTACTCACACTTTTGTAAAATTACAAGTGGTGTTTTTACTCGAACGCAAGCACTGCTAGTGGTAAACTTTTAAAGTGCACGGGTTTGCGCGCTTATTACAAGTTGAAATTAAAATATTTGAGGGTGAGCAAAATCCGATGCGCGCCAACTTCAGGGCTTCGGATATCGCGAACACATTCGCCCCATAGAATTTAATGGGCTAGAAAAAACGAGCTCTTATCACTCATGCGCTAACCTAACAGCGCGTTAGACCAAGGGTGCTTAACCCGACGTTAGTTATTTCTTTTTCGCATTCACATATCTGAAATATTTATGTCTATATTTATCAGATGATTTGTTAAAGAAATATATATCTATACCTATAATGAATGTATACATGTAAATATATATACAGCAGGCTGGTCAGCACTCACGGTTAACATTTCATTCACCCAGGGTGCTTCCAAAGTATTGATAGTAGTGAAGAAAAGGGATGCACTCGCCAGGATTTTCAGTTACCATTTAATTTAACGTTTCGGGGTGTTACACCTTTCGTCAGACAATACAAAATATTTATTATTTTATTTTATTTTTATTTTGTATAGTCTGATGAAGGGGTTAACACCCCGAAACGTTACATTAAATGGTAACTTTGAAAATCCTGGCGAGTGCATCCCTTTTCTTCACTACTATATATATATATATATATATATATATATATATATATATATATATATATATATATATATAGAAATATATAAGAATATCTATTTAAAAATACAAAGAAGGGGGGGCGTGGCCTAACTGAGCAGGGAGATGGTCGCATGAGCGTAGAGCTCCGCTCAGCACACTGGCTAATAAGCTGTTTAATTGATCCCAAGTGCTGTATCTTGCAAGCTAAATTAATGGGGTGCCCATACTAAACCCACCACTACTGGAGAATCCTGCAGCTGGCAGCAGAGGAAACGGTAAAATCACGGAGACGGCCATAGGAGTATAGGGCCGCACCGGATCCATTACAGACTCACCGGATGACAGAAGAAAGCAGAATCCGGTGAAATATACAGCAACAAGCGGCTGAGGATCAAGAGCTCCTTGTGAGGAGCGGCGGATGGTGAGAGGATCGGCAGCATTGTGGATGGAGGCCGCAAGGCTTAAACAGAGTTACCAAGATGGCGCCGGCCATACAGAAGCTGCAGAAGTAACGACGCAGCATGGTGTCTGACAGAATAGAGGGAAAATCCTAGACACAGAAGCTAAGGTGAGACCATGCAGAAAGCATATTAACAATACACATATGGATGTCATAAAATAACAGCGGAGCCATACTTCAAATAAAATATCTCAGAGGGGAAACAAGGGGATAAATTGAACTCCAATATTTGCCTATAACCGCAATTAGGAGCAGCCTGTGACTTCGGTTACTTCTAGCATAGACAATCAAAGAGAACAAGAGACACCAAAATATACAGCCACAGGGAATAATTATTATCTTAATGTCAAGGGGTAGAAACATAGCAACGAGATCTGAAAAATAGAGACGTACTTGACCCCTTATTCTAAACTACCACGTGTAGAGGCTGCAGTACCAGATATATACAAGGACACTACTATAATTTCTACTAGAAGATTGATTAAAGGAGATAAAACACCCAAAACAGTCACAGTAAACGCTTTTTTCAAAACATCACAGAACATAAAATCGAACCTATTAACAGAGCCAGATCTAGAAGTACAAGAGGACTCAAATATGGAGCCTACAGTGATAGATGAAGACCTGACCCCAGTTACAAAAGGGGATCTGAGAGACTTGGTCTCTAAACAAGATATCACATCAAACTTCGAAAGATTATGGAATAAAATTGATAATATGCATACGGCAATGACTAACAGCCTAGCAGATATTAAAACAGAAATAACGGAGCTAGGAGGCCGCATTGACTCCTTAGAGGAACACACTGACACGCTAGTGGAAGATATTACTAATGTCACTCAATCGGTTGCTGCCCACCATCAAGAGCTAAATGAGATCCAGGAAAAAATAGAAGACCTGGAAAATAGGAGTAGGAGAAATAATATTAGACTGAAAGGGGTGCCAGAGGCTATCCAAAACAAAGATCTCCTCACCTATATAGCCCAACTTTTTCATCAAGTGATGGCGGAGAAAGCAGAATTCAACATGGGCATTGAAAGAGCACACAGAGCCCTCAAACCTAGACCTAAAGAGGGCATGCCTCCCAGAGACATTATAATCAGGATGGTGCTATTTCAAGACAAAGATAAGGTCCTGCAAGCAGCCCGAAAAAAACCCACGTTCAAGTTCCAAGGAAACATAATACAATTCTATCAAGATCTTAGTATCAGGACTCTACAGCGAAGAGGCTCCATGAGACCACTTACACAGCTCTTGCGGAAACATCAAATCCCCTATAAATGGGGCTTCCCCTTTGCACTTTATATTACCAAAGACTCCAAAACGATAACCATCAAAGAACCAATGGACATACCTGAAGTCTGCACCATTCTAAGATTAGAAGCTCCCCAGCTTCCATCCTCTACACAGTCAACTCATCCACAGAAAGTAGTGGAACAGCTGTCAAAAATGGTCCAAGTCAAATAGGAAAAAACAGAAAACATGAGACCCCTGCCGCAAACCAACAAAAAACTTAGGAGATCCCTCTCTTACAGGGAAAACAAACCTCATTGAAGACATAGACGTTTCCTAAACAGCAGATCAATATATTCTCAGACCTACTTGATAAGGACTTGGAAAACAGAGATGGACTGACGAGACTTAAATCAAGATGTGGTCACTGGGGATAATTCCCCCCTCTCCCATTTTTTGTTGTGGGAAGAAGCTACTGGACTACAGTGAATGGGAACAACTTAGCTTAAATATCATGTATCAGCACTTGAGAACCTTTCAAGCCAGTGTAGCTGGAGCAACACCTCCAGTAACTTTTTTTTTTTATTTTCATTAATTTTCCTCTTCTTCATTCCTTTTGTTACTCTATCACCTCCCCCCCCCCCCTCTTACTACCTAACCTTTTTCCTCCCTTCTCTTTCAACATTGGCCATCTTTCTTTTGGCCTCCGTTTATATCTTGCTGGGTAGGAAGAGATTTATGGGACCCACTCCTTGGGTTACAAGTTATGATGTTATGTTTGAATGTTATTTATCTTGTTATGTGTTTAAGGATGCCGGGAGTGGAAAACTCCCTATGTTAGACTCCCAAGAATATATGGAGAAAAAATGCAGCTTAGAAAACAGTAGAGCCAAGAAGGGTGATGTAGGTGTTGGGGCTGTATCGATGCGAGGTAAGTTAGACAATTTAAACCAGGTGGAATATGGCAGGTGAGCTGAGGATTATCTCCCATAATGTAAGGGGTTTAAATACAGATGTCAAGAGACGACTGGCCTTTAAACAGTACAATACACTTAGAGCCAACATACTATTTTTACAGGAGACACACTTGGTTGAACCACTCCTCCCTTATTATTGGACTAAAAAATATTCAACACATTACCATGCCACAGTAGGAACAAAAAAAAGAGTGGTATCGATATTAATTCAATCCACAATAAACTTTGTACACAAATCCACTATCACCGATGTAGAAGGCAGATATATAATTTTAAAGGGCCAACTAGACAATGTAGACACTGTCTTGTGTAATGTTTATGCACCCAATGAAAACCAACACTTATTTTTTTAAAGTCTCTCACACCTTCTGACACAATGGTCGCAGACCAGAATAATTCTAGCAGGAGACTTCAACATTCCCATGACAACTCAGGGTAACCCAAATAAGACACTTGGGTCAAACAAACTCCAGAGGCGCAGCAGTATCATTAAATCTATCCATAACTCGCTGGGCTCCCACTCCCTACTTGACACATGGATTACCTTAAATGGCGACACAAATGAAACCACATTTTATTCAGCGGCACACAATACCTACTCTCGTTTAGATTATATATACACTAGTCAAATACTGCAACCATTGTTAATTTCCACTTCTATCTCTCCATGTGTGTGGTCGGATCACTCTATAGTGGAGCTTAGCTTGAAAGGTTTGAGTGACCCTCATAGAATTAGGTCGTGGACCTATGACCCCGTATTACATAAAAACCCAGAAATACATTCCAAAACCTTGCAACACCTCACTGACTACTGGGAAATCAACTCAGGGACGACAGACAACCCAATTCAGGTATGGGCGGCCCACAAGGCAGTAATTAGGGGGGCACTTATCCAGGGAAAGGCAATACATAACAGAAAAACAAGAAAAGACCTAACACAAGCACTAAGTGAAATAACACGTATGGAAAGACAACACAAGCTGACAGGTAGCCACTCTATACTAAGAGCACTACAAAACAAAAGAGAACTAATAGCAAAACACATGACGTCTCAAGCCACCAGAGCCATAATGAGAATGAAATCTCAATACTTTATATACGCCAACAAGCCAGATAGGTATTTGGCCCAAAAGATTAGAGAGAGATTTCGAGCAGCCAATATAGCATTAATAAAAAAAAAGAAACACCACCCATCCCCAAGAGATAGTTAACACATTTGGAGAATTTTATGCAGAACTTTATAACGGCCAAAAAGTTAAACATTCTCCGGAAGTAGAGAAACTCACACAAGATTTTTTGGGATCTACTCCCCTAGAAAAATTGACGGAGGAAGATAGGGATGATTTGAACAAACCCATAACAAAATTAGAGGTGGTTCTAGCAATCAGAGCCTTAAAACCGGGAAAGGCTGCAGATGGCTTTCCCGGTGAATACTACAAACTATTCAGAGAATGCCTAGTTCCCCATTTAACTAAATTTTGCAATTACATACTGGAGGGTAACCCAGTTCCCCCTGAATTGCTCCAAGCAAAAATAATAGTCATACCTAAACCAGGCA
This sequence comes from Bombina bombina, assembly GCF_027579735.1. Lineage (NCBI taxonomy): Eukaryota > Metazoa > Chordata > Amphibia > Anura > Bombinatoridae > Bombina > Bombina bombina. The sequence goes on along the minus strand of NC_069510.1, from coordinate 114,834,105 downwards.
AAGACCGAAAGAAATGCGCCAGCTACCGACCCATATCTTTAATAAATCAAGATTTGAAGATATTCACTAAAATTTTGGCTAATAGACTCGCACACATACTGCCCAAACTAATAAACAAAGACCAGTTAGGCTTCATAAAAGATAGGGAAGCCCCAGACAACATTAGAGGCTTGATAAATACTATACATTACTTAAATGAGACAAAAACGCCTTCTCTGCTCCTGTCTCTGGATGCGGAGAAGGCGTTTGACAGGGTGGAATGGGGCTATATGAGGAAAACTTTAGCCAGAATGAACTTTGGGGGTCCCTTTGTTGAGGCGATAGAAGCAATATATACTGGCCCGACTGCACAGGTTTCCTCAAATGGATATAGATCTGACACTCTCCCTATTTTAAATGGCACAAGACAGGGGTGCCCATTGTCACCCTTGCTGTTCGCGCTATGCATCGAACCATTAGCAGCGAAGATTAGGGCTACGCCAAGCATCTCGGGAGTCAAAATAGGAGACATTGAATACAAATTAAATCTGTTTGCAGATGATGTGTTAGTCACTTTGACCAAGCCTCTCCTCTCTCTGCCCAACCTCTATTCGATAATTGCTGACTTTTCAACACTCTCAGGATATCGAATCAATTTAGATAAATGCGAAATCATACCAATAGAGATCCCCCAACATACAAAGAAGTTACTGGACATCAACTTTGAACTAAAACAGACAAAACAGACATTAACATATTTAGGGGTAAAATTAACTCCACAGATACACCAACTATACAAAGCCAATTATCTTCCGCTATATAAGTCCATAAGACAAGACATGCAGAAGTGGAAAAAATGTAATTTCTCCTGGATGGGAAGGATGTCAGCGGTAAAGATGACGATACTGCCCCGCCTGCTTTATCTATTCAGGGCCCTTCCCATAAAAATTATATATTCTGATATAGAGAGGCTACAGTTAGACATTTTAACATTTATTAGAGGTAAAAAGAATGCCAGAATAGCTAGCAAAACTATGACGAAACATAGGAGCCTGGGAGGGCTGGGTGTGCCGAACTTGATTGACTACTTTAAGGCCTCTAGATTAGCCCAAGACACACTAACACTCAGATCTAAACATGAGGCTCTTTGGACACAGCTAGAATCCGACATGGGAAAGTGGAGTAAAACTGACGCTATATTATGGGAATGTAAAACTACTACCCACAGAACAGATGCCTGCCTTTCGCTGGCCAGTCAGTGCACACAATACATCTGGCTAGAGTTAGCGCACAAAAAGGGACTATGCCCAGTGGGGTCAACATTGCAACCTATTAGATACCTACTACACGGGGAGTCACAGAGGGAAGTAGCTAAATGGGAAAACAAAGGACTATATTGTGTGGCAGATTTGCTGGTTCAGAATAAGGTAATGACTTTCACCCAAATTCAGGAGAAACTGGCCCCTATAAAAATTCATTGGTACTTGTATTTGCAGGTAACTTCGTCTCTACGGGCATACCTCAGAAAAACAAATGACAAAAATAAATCAATATTAGAGGGACTTAGCAATTCACAGGGGAGACCGAAACATGCTATTTCTATAATATACCTATGTATTCAGAAAGCAAGATCTAAGACTAAAATCACACTAATGCTCAAATGGGAGGCAGACATAGAGAAGACGGTAGACTTAGACACATGGTATGAGGTATTTAATACAGCTACGAAGGGATTGCTAAGTGCAGACTTGAGAGAAAATAGTCTGAAGACAACATTCAGATGGTACCTAACACCAACTAGAACCTCATATATGTCACAAAACAACTCTAGACAATGCTATAGAGGGTGTGGGGAAGTGGGAACTTATAGACACATGTTATGGGACTGCACAGAGGTCCAAACCGTGTGGAAAACGATCTCTTCCATGTTAAGCTACCTATTAGATGAACAAATCCACCTCAACATCACACAGGCACTGCTACATGAAAGAATTAAAAAATATAATAAGCCAATAAATGCCTTTATTAGAATCATATGCACAATAGTACGAACCTGTATAGCCAAATATTGGAAGGTGGGTACACCCACCTGGCCAGAAATCAAAAATAAAATTCAACACACGTATAACATGTATGAATGTGCAGCTTGGTCGCTAAACACAAAAGATAAAAATGATGAAGTATGGTATTATTGGATACTTAGAGATGGCTTTAACTGGTCTACTTAGAAGGCTAGATAGGACTAAAAGGAGCAACAACTAGGGACTTGTGAGGCATTATAGGAATCTAAGACAGGTAAGCCACTTCCCGGCATCCGGACACTTATTTTTATAATGTTTCAGTTTGTTTTGGTTATTAGTAGAGAAAAGAAAACCATAAAAAGTTGATGTGAGTTATCTTACGCTTTGTAATGCAACAACAGAGACCACCCACTCAAATATGGACTTTCTGGGACTAACCAACACGGCAATGTAAAAGGGTGAAGAGCACATAAGACGGAATATAGAGAGCTTATAGATGTATTAGCCGATGGCAACTGATAGTGACAATTGTATATGTTGTATTTGATGATGCCTGTAGATATATAACACTTGCTCTGTTGTTGCACGAATGAAAGTTTGTCAATAAAAATGATTTAAACATAAAAATACAAAGAACATTTTCTACTATATGAAGAACATTGGAATGTAAAATATGTATAGTAAACACACAGTAAAACACATTTTGATGTATTAAAATTGAATAAAAAATTATTTTCTTGTTTGAGTGAAAAGGGCTTCAAAATGTATATACAGCATCATTCTATTGGTGTCCTTTCTTGAAAAGCATACTTAGGTATGCTCAGGAGCATCAATGCAGTACTTGGCTTTAGCTGCTGATTGGTGGCTGCACAAATATACCTCTTGTTAGTGGGTCACCTTATGTGCTCAGCTAGATCCCAGTAGTGCATTGATGCTCCGTCAGCAAAGGATACCATGATAATTAAGCAAATTTGATAGTAGAATTAAATTGGAGAGTTGGTTAAAATTGTATGTTCTATCTGAATTATGAAAAAAGAAGATTTTTGAGTTTTACGACCGTATTTTGAATAAACAGAATACTAATACAGGGGTTATTGCACTTTTTTGTTAGGAGATAGCGATTTTTGAACTTTGGCAGTAAAATTATTCTGTCATAATTAGTCCTCAAACTCGGAATAGTTACCTGTGGAAATCGCTATCTGCATTGTCAATCTCCTGATCTCATTATCCAAAAATCATCTGTATACGTAGTGGCCTTTTTGGGGGGATTAAGAGATTGCATAACAGGTTAAAGGACCCTAAAAACTATATCAATATGTGTGTATGTCTCTTTAAGGGACCTGAACTGGTGCATTATGGGTACAGTGGCCATTTATGTGTTGGGTTACTGATTTTGCTCATTTTTATTACAGGTAGAAAACCCTTTATCTAAACTGCTTGTGACCGGAAAAAGCTTTAATATCGGTATAGTTTGGATTTTGGAATATTTGCATTTGTAAAATTGGACAGTTTGGAGAGGGGATGGGACCAAGTGTAGACAACAATCGGCTAGGTAACAAGTGGAACGCTAGTTTAAAGTAAATCTACATTTAGCCACCGTTCAGCAAACGCTACCCAGGTGCTGAAACAAAAACGGGCCAGCTCTTAAAGCGACAGTCTATTCAAAAATAAACATTCATTTTCAGATAGGGCATGTGATTTTAAACAACTTTCCAATTTACTTTTATCATCAATTTTGCTTTGTTCTTTTGGTATCCTTATTTGAAAGCTAAACCTAGATAGGTTTATATGCTAATTTCTTAGGCTTTAAAGGCCGCCTCTTATCTGAAAGCATTTTGACAACAAAATTGTTCACAACTAGAGGGCGTTAGGTCATGTGTTCTATATAGATAACATTGTGCTCACGTCCATGAAGTTACCCAGGAGTCAGCACTGGTTGGCTAAAATGCAAGTCTTTCAAAAGAACTGAGATAAGGGGGCAGTCTGCAGAGGCTAAGATACAAGGTAATCACAGAGGTAAAAAGTATATTAATATAACCGTGTTGGTTTTGCAAAACTGGCGAATGGGTAATAAAGGGATTATCTACCTTTTTAAACAATACACATTCTGGTGTAGACTGTTCCTTTAAGCAGCTTACATTCCTGCTTTTTCAAATAAAGATACCAAGAGAAAGAAGAAAAATTGATAATATGAATGAATTAGAAATCTGCTTAAAATTGCATGAATCATGAAAGATGGGTTTAGTTAGTATCCCTTTAAATGTCCTTTTTTTTAAAGTCCCTGTTTTATCTAAATGTAAACAGTCTCCCATGCTTAAATGCATTACAGATATGGAACAGAAATAAGTGAAGGTCAATCAAGGGGTAAAATCACTGCTGTTTACATGTTACTGGCAGACAAGAGGTAACATTTTTAATTTGTATGTTACTGTCAACCAAGGGGTAAAATAACTGCTCAGTTGTGAATAATATACATCATGTGATTAACAGTGGGGCTAAGGAAGTGCTGTTACTTGGGGCAACTATGATTGTGTCCAGTCATCAACAGATAGTCCAGTATTTTTGTGGTGTACGGCTGGCAACCCTAGTACTCGGTACTAACTGTCATCTGGGGGGGTTATCAATTCCTTATAGTTGTGGAAATTCATTTGTAAAAAATTGCCCCAAAAATGTGCTATTCATTATTGTGATCATCTAAACAGGACTGGCACATGTAGGGGCCTTTTTTGCAGAGCCAATAAACAATGAATAGTCATTGAGTAGTTTTTGAGGATGTCACTTTAAAACAGAGATAAGCTGTAACAGATATTAGGATTTATATATAAGAGCTCGTTGTCATGTCTACAAGTGTGTATTTTGTCATGTGTTTATTTACATGGATATTCCTCTGATGGTTCATGATTTTTGTTATCAGTCCACCAATATAATTGTTGGTGTTGTCTTTATCAGCCAATGAACATTTGGGGGCCGAATTATCAAGCCCCTGTTTCCTCGCGAGCCTTCAGGCTCGCCGGTAACAGCAGTTATGAAGCAGCGATCTAAAGACCGCTGCTCAAAAACTGGCCCGCCTGCTCTGAGGCTGCGGACATTAATCCGCCCCAATCCTATACGATCGGGCTGATTGACACCCCCTGCTAGCAACTGATTGGCCGCGAATCTGCAAGGGGCGGAATTACACAAGCAGTTCACAAGAACTGCTTGTGCAATGAAAAATGCAGACAGCGTATGCTGTCGGCATTTATCGATGTGCGGCGGACATGATACGCTACATCGTATCATGTCCGCTCGCACTTTAGTAAATCGGCCCCTTGATCCCTTGGAATCTTTTGTAAGCAAACATGCATTTCCGTTTAAACAACTTTAAAGGGACATAAAACCCAAATTGTTTCTTTCCAATTTACTTCTATTATCAATTATTTTTAATTTTCTTGTTGTTTTTTTCTTGAAAAGCAGAAAGGGTTGTTCAGGAGCGTTCACGTGTCTGCAGCACTCTATGGCAGCAGTTTTGCAACGTTATACATAAGCAAGACCACTAGATGGCAGCACTATTTCCTGTCATGTAGTAATAACGTTATACATAAGCAAGACCACTAGATGGCAGCACTATTTCCTGTCATGTAGTACTAATGTTATACATGAGCAAGAGCACTAGATGGCAGCACTATTTCCTGTCATGTAGTAATAACGTTATACATAAGCAAGAGCACTAGATGGCAGCACTATTTCCTGTCATGTAGTACTAATGTTATACATGAGCAAGAGCACTAGATGGCAGCACTATTTCCTGTCATGCAGTACTAATGTTATACATGAGCAAGAGCACTAGATGGCAGCACTATTTCCTGTCATGTAGTACTAATGTTATACATGAGCAAGAGCACTAGATGGCAGCACTATTTCCTGTCATGTAGTACTAATGTTATACATGAGCAAGAGCACTAGATGGCAGCACTATTTCCTGTCATGTAGTACTAATGTTATACATGAGCAAGAGCACTAGATGGCAGCACTATTTCCTGTCATGTAGTACTAATGTTATACATGAGCAAGAGCACTAGATGGCAGCACTATTTCCTGTCATGTAGTACTAATGTTATACATAAGCAAGACCACTAGATGGCAGCACTATTTCCTGTCATGTAGTACTAATGTTATACATTAGCAAGAGCACTAGATGGCAGCACTATTTCCTGTCATGTAGTGCTTATGTTATCCATTTGCAAGAGCACTAGATGGCAGCACTATTTCCTGTCATGTAGTAATAACGTTATACATAAGCAAGACCACTAGATGGCAGCACTATTTCCTGTCATGTAGTACTAATGTTATACATTAGCAAGAGCACTAGATGGCATCACTATTTCCTGTCATGTAGTACTAATGTTATACATTAGCAAGAGCACTAGAGGGCAGCACTATTTCCTGTCATGTAGTACTAATGTTATACATTAACAAGAGCACTAGATGGCAGCACTATTTCCTGTCATGTAGTACTAATGTTATACATTAGCAAGAGCACTAGATGGCAGCACTATTTCCTGTCATGTAGTACTAATGTTATACATTAGCAAGAGCACTAGAGGGCAGCACTATTTCCTGTCATGTAGTACTAATGTTATACATTAGCAAGAGCACTAGATGGCAGCACTATTTCCTGTCATGTAGTACTAATGTTATACATGAGCAAGAGCACTAGATGGCAGCACTATTTCCTGTCATATAGTACTAATGCTATACATTAGCAAGAGCACTAGATGGCAGCACTATTTCCTGTCATGTAGTACTAATGTTATACATGAGCAAGAGCACTAGATGGCAGCACTATTTCCTGTCATGTAGTACTAATGTTATACATGAGCAAGAGCACTAGATGGCAGCACTATTTCCTGTCATGTAGTACTAATGTTATACATTAGCAAGAGCACTAGAGGGCAGCACTATTTCCTGTCATGTAGTAATAACGTTATACATAAGCAAGACCACTAGATGGCAGCACTATTTCCTGTCATGTAGTAATAACGTTATACATAAGCAAGACCACTAGATGGCAGCACTATTTCCTGTCATGTAGTAATAACGTTATACATAAGCAAGACCACTAGATGGCAGCACTATTTCCTGTCATGTAGTAATAACGTTATACATAAGCAAGACCACTAGATGGCAGCACTATTTCCTGTCACGTAGTCCTCCACACGTGTGCACGCTACCTATCTAGATATCTCTTCAACAAAGAATAACATAAGAACAAAGCAAACTTGATCATAGAAGTAAATTGGAAACTGTTTTTAAATTGTCTTCTGTATATAAATCATGAAAGAAAAAAAAATGGGTTTCATGTGCGTTTAACTCTAAGGGGCTGTAGCGGATCATGTCCGACAGACATAGCTGAATGCCGAAAGCATACGCTGTCGCCATTTAACATTGCACAAGCAGTTCTAGTGAACTGCTTATGCAATTCCGCCCCCTGCATATTTGCGGCCAATCGGCCGCTAGCAGGGGGTGTCAATCAACCCGATCATATAGGATCGGACGGATTGCAGACCACAGCCTCAGAGGCGGCAGACCAGTTATGGAGCAGTGCTCTTTAGACCGCTGCTTCATAACTGCTGTTTCTGGGCTCGTGTGGAAACAGGGGTTTCAGTGGCCATTCGGCCCTTGATAAATCAGCCCCTAAATGTTTCATGCAAAATAAATATTTAAATAAGTAATAGCATAAATAAATAGCAATTTTAATTGATGGACTATTATAGGATAGAAACTGCTTCTGTTTAAAAAGATATATATCTCAACAGTTTTATATCTTTTTATATAGAAAAGGCAACAGATCAACATGTTAAAAATACTTTTTGTTTGTGTATAAGGGGTTAAATGGACTAAAGCAAGTAGCTCATAAGAGTTAATTGTATTACAATCAGTTGCAGTAGCATCATTTAAAATGAACGGGACCCTTGTGGGTTGATTTCTGCTGCTGCCTCTTGGTTACTATAGAGAATACTGCAGTATTCATATTTTCTGTATATGGGGGCAACAGCAACAGCAACTGTTTCGAATGAAGTGCATTTGTGTTCATTTGTGTAATCTTCTATAATGCTGTACAGCAATTACAGGGTTAAAGAGCAATGTCTGTTTTCAGGTAACCCGCCCCGAAGAGCTGTAACCTTCTCTCGTTCCTTATTCTGGTTTTATGATACAGGTTGTCTTGTGCTTTAAGGGAATGAAGTGTCTTTGCAAAAGACGGATTACTCTTTTATAGTATCTGAAACATGCTCTCTCTTTTCACGTCGTAAAATTCTTTTTTTTTTCTCTCTCTTGTTTCGCCCCTCCAAGCTGAGGAATTCACGACTCTGCAAAAAAAAAAAAAAAAAAGAAAGAAATTTTTCTCTCTTTATTTTATTTGTTTCTTGGAGGTAAAGAAGGAAAAAAACGCCTAAAAATTAACCTCATCAAGGACTGAAACAGCCAAAATGTAAAAATGAAAAAAATATGTTGTATAGAGATACAAATACCTGAGCCCCTCCAAAAAAATAAACAGGTTAAAGGGACATTAAACTTAAAAATTAAAAATATTAGCACTCTTGCGCCTTAAAGGGATAGAGAGGTCATGATTGAGATGTGCACAGGTACATTTTAATTTCAATTTAAGATAGAAGCATTTCTTTCCTAAGATATGGTGAGTCCACGGCTTGATTAATTACTTTTTGGGAATATCACTCCTGGCCAGCAGGAGGAGGCAAAGAGCACCATAGTTAAACTGTTAAGTATCTCTCCCTTACCCACAACCCCCAGTCATTCTCTTTGCCTTCGATGCATGGAGGAGGTGAAGTTTAGGTGTCTGAAGAAAAAGGTTGATTTCATCTACAAGCAAGTTTTGGGGTATAGCCATATTCCATGTCATTCCTTGCAGTAGGGTAGTGACGACTTTAAAGCAGTTAGGAACTTATAAAGAGGTACTTACTGCGTTTTCCTAACAATTGCTGCCCTAGTTTAGAAAGCCAGAGTTGGCTACTCAGTTCTTTCTTTTTCAAAGGTCTCTGTGAGGAACTGTGTCCTCTCATACCTTGTAACTGTCTACATGCCGGACAGCGGAACAGGTAAGTGCTTTTTCGTCCAGTTGGGAAGACCATGCACTTAACAAATAAAAACACTGCTTTTTTATTGGGACATACTGTAGATAATCCTGTTGTATGGGTTGCACTAAGGCATGAAGCAGGCACTGTACCATGTGTGAGACTAACATATAGGGGCCTATTTATCAAGCTCCATATGAAGCAGCGATCTAAAGATCGCTGCTCCATAACCTGTCCGCCTGCTCTGAGACGTCGGACAGACATCGCCGGAAATCAACCTGATCCAATACGATCAGGGTAATTGACACCCCCTGCTAGCGGACGATTGGCCGCAAATCTGCAGGAGGCGGTATTGCACCAGCAGTTCACCAGAACTGCTGGTGCAATGATAAATGCAGAGAGCGTATGCTGTCAGCATTTATCAATGTGCAGCGGACATGATTCGCTATATCGGATCATGTCCGCTCACATCATGATAAATAGGCCCCTTAAACTCTTTTAAAAAGAAAGACTGAAATGTTTTTATTAGGCTTTATTTTCTGACACATATTTACTTGATAAAACAATACAAGTTTAAACTAAAAGTAAGACTGAATTTTCTATTTCAGCAACTTATTCATTTCCCCTTTGCTTTAAAATAAAACAATGCAACATTTTAAACTTTCAGGTTTGAATAACTGGTTATTTCTGGTACTCAGTGTACCAGGAAGTAGTGCCTCTCTGTGTCGCAGCAGTAATTTGAGCTTGGCAGTTGCGGTCACATGACCGACTTTACTTCATAATGTTTCTGAGGAAAAAGTTGTTTTTCTCCATTTCTGGTTGATCCGGTCTTAATTGGTAGCGGTAAGACACCTCAGTAATTAAGGTGTGGGGTTGCCTGAGGGGTATTTTAGAAGTTTATTTTATGTTTATTAAATGTTTTTTCTTAACTTTTCTCACATAATTTTAGCTGGAGATCGATCCTAATTTGGGATAAAATGTAAAGTGTATTTTTTCCTTGGCTTATTTTAATTGAATATTAAAATCTTTTAAACTTATCTGTACAAGTTTATTTACTGTTTCACAACATGTCTGATATGGAACAAGAGCCTGCTCTCATGAATTTATGCTTATTATGTTTAGATGCACAAATTGCAGCCTCTATGCAATTTTGTTCTTCATGTGTCAAGAAAACCTTGCAAAATAAAGGTAAAATGTTTAAACCTAATGTCTCTCATGCTGTTAAAATAATACTTTAGCTTTCTCCTGCTACGTCTCAAGCCTCAATGGAGTCACATGCAATGCCCTGTGGTTCCTTTATAACTCCTAGTGGAATTTATTTAAAAGCAGAAATTGCTGCCCAGGTATTTTCAGCGGTATCTGCGGCATTAGCTGCCATTCCCAGATTACAGGGAAACGCAAGAGGAAAGTAAGGTGCCTGTCCTCAGTTCTGCTTCCAAAGTGGCCCTTTCTCATTAGTCTGATGAGGAAGTTACATCGTGACTCTCTGAGGGTGAAAGATTCGAACAGTATAATTTCTTCTTCTGAGACTGAGGTGATATCCTTCAGATTTAAGTTTAAACACCTTTGTGTATTGTCAAAGAAGGTTTTAGCTACTTTAGATGACTCCGATACCCCTGTCGTTGTCACTCCTAAGAAATCTAGTAAACTTATGGCTAGATTACGAGTTTTGCATTAGGATAAAAAAGCAGCGTTAAGAGGTCCTAACGCTGCTTTTTTATGCCTGCTGGTATTACGAGTCTTGAAGGTTTAGGGTCACCGCACACTTTTTTGGCCTTACCGCAAAACGACTTACGTAACTTTGTAAAGTCTTTTTTCTATGGGACTTCCATAGTGCCGGTATTACGAGTCTGTCCTGGGAGGCCAAAAAGTGAGCGGTACACCCTCTCCTGTCAAGAATCCTACCGCATTTAAAAGTCAGTAGTTAAGAGTTTTATGGTACAATGCCGTAACATAAAACTTACGGCGTTAGGAGTGTTACGACATTGTACCATAAAACTCATAACTAAAGTGCTAAAAAGTACACTAACACCCATAAACTACCAATTAGCCCCTAAACCAAGACCCTCCCGCATCGCCAACACTATAATAAAAAATGTAACCCCTAATCTGCCACTCCAGACACCGCCGCCACCTACATTATATTTATGAACCCCTAATCTGCTGCCCCCAACATCGCTGCCACCTACATTATATTTATTAACCCCAATCTGCCTTCCCCAATGTCGCCGCAACCTACCTACACTTTTTAACCCCTAATCTGCGTCGCTGCCACTCTAATAAACATATTAACCCCTAAACCTAAGCCTAACCCTAACACCCCCTAACAAATATAATTTAAATAAATCTAAATAAAATTATTGTCATTAACTACATTATTCCTATTTAAAACTAAATACTTACCTATAAAATAAACCCTAAGCTAGCTACAATATAACTAATAGTTACATTGTATGTAGTTTAGGGTTTATTTTTATTTTACAGGCAAGTTTGTATTTATTTTAACTAGGTAGAATAGTTACTAAATAGTTATTAACTATTTAATAACTACCTAGCTAAAATAAATACAAAAGTACCTGTAAAATAAAACCTAACCTAAGTTAAACTAACACCAAACACTACACTACAATTAAATAAATTAACTAAATTAAATACAATTACCTAAATTAAATTAGCTAACGTACAAAAAACAAACACTAAATTACAGAAAATAATAAACAAATTACAGATATTTAAACTAATTACACCTAATCTAATAGCCCTATTAAAATAAAAAAGCCCCCCAAAATAAAAAAAAACCCTAGCCTAAACTAAACTACCAATAGCCCTTTAAAGGGCGTTTTGTGGGGAATTGCCCCAAAGTAATCAGCTCTTTTACCTGTAAAAAAAAATACAAACAACCCCCCCAACAGTAAAACCCACCACCCATCCGGCGCGGAGCGGGTCCATCTTCAAGACATCCGATGCAGAGCATCCTCTTCATCCGACGACTAAAGCTGAATGAAAGTACCTTTAAGTGACTTCATCCAATATGGCGTCCCTTAGATTCCGATTGGCTGATAGAATTATATCAGTCAATTGGAATTAAGGTAGAAAAAATCCTATTGGCTGATGCAATCCTACGATCGGGTTGATTGACACCCCCTGCTAGCGGCTGATTGGCCGTAAATCTGCAAGGGGCGGTATTGCACCAGGAGTTCACAAGAACTGCTGGTGCGATGATAAATGCCGACAGCGTATGCTGTCGGCATTTATCGATGTGCAGCAGACATGATACGCTACATCTTATCATGTTCGCTCACACTATAATAAATTGACCCCGCTGTTTGATTCTCTTCAAGTAGAGACTTCCTTTGATGAAATTCAAGATAGGATTAAAGCTCTTAAGTTGGCCAGTTCCTTTATTGCAGATGCCATTTTCCAGGTTGTTAGACTAGGAGCTAAAACTTCTAGTTTCGCTGTCCTAGCCAGCAGGGCTTTATGGTTGAAATCCTGGTCTAAGGACGTTTCCTCTAAAATCAAGCTTCTGGCAATTCCTTACAAGGGCAAAACCTTGTTTGGACCTGGTTCGGCAGAAATTATCTCTGATATTACGGGTGGAAAAGGGTAAGGGTAAGAGTAATTTTTGTTCCTTTCGTAACTTTAGAGGAAAGCCTTCCCCTTCTTCTTCCAAGCAGGAACAATCCAAGTCTTCTTGGAAACCCAGTCAGTCTTGGAACAAGGGAAAACAATCAAAGAAACCTGCAGCTGATTCCAAATCAGCATGAAGGGTTTGCCCCCGATCCGGGATCAGATCAGGGTGGGGTTCAGACTTTCTCAGTTCTCTCAAGCCTGGATACGAGATGTCCCAGATCCCTGGACTTTGGACATAGTATCCCAGGGTTACAAATTGGAATTCAAGACTTTTCCTTCAGCCTCCCTTCAGGCTACTGCTTATCCTTCAGTTGCTCAATGTATGGAGGTAATCGGTCTGATAGTGGCTTCCATGGACATCTTTCCTTTTGCTCAATTCCATTTAAGAGCTCTCCAGTTGTGCATGCTCAGACAATGGAATGGTGACCATGTGGATCTATCTCAGAGAATAGAGTTAGATCAGTCATCAAGGGACTCTCTACCATGGTGGATTTCTCAGGAACATCTGTCTCAGGGCATATACTTTCGGAGACATTCCTGGGTGATCCTGACCACGGACATCAGCCTGCTGGGCTGGGGAGCAGTCTGGAACTCATTAAAAGCTCAGGGCCTTTGGACTCGGGAGGAGTTTGCTCTTCCCATCAACAACTTGGAGTTGAGGGCGATTTACAATGCTCTATTGGCTTGGCCTCAGTTGTCCTTAGCCCATTTTATCAGGTTCCAGTCAGACAACATAACCTATGTAGCTTACATCAATAACCAAGGAGGAGCTCAGAGTTCCTTAGCCATGAAGAAGGTTACTTGGATTCTTCAGGGAGTAGAGACCCACAATTGCTGTCTATCTGCCATACATAATCCAGGAGACAACTGGGAAGCGGATTTTCTGAGCAGACAGACTTTTCATGGAGTGGGAACTCCATCCGGAGGTGTTTTCCAGCTTAGTCCTCAAATGGGGGTGCCGGAGTTAGATCTGATGGCGTCCCGTCAGAACGCCAAGCTTCCAAGGTACGGTTCAAGGTTGAGATACACAGGCCGTTCTGATAGATGCTCTGGCGGTTCCTTGGGTTTTAAGGTTAGCATACCTGTTTCCTCCTTTTGCTCTCCTTCCATGAGTCATTGCTCGTATTAAACAGGAGAGGGTGTCAGGAGAGGGTGTCAGTGATTATAATAGTCCCGGCGTGGCCTCGCAGGATCTGGTTAGCAGACCTAGTGGAGATGTCATCTCTCCCACCTTGGAGACTACCTCTGAGGAAGGACCTCCTGATTCAGGGTCCCTTCCTTCATCCAAATCTCGTTTCTCTGAAGCTGACTGCTTGGAGATTGAACCCTTAATTCTGTCTAAGTGTGGTTTTTCTGAGTTGGTCATTGAGACCATGATTCAGGCTCACAAGCCCGTTAATAGAAAGATTTACCATAAGATATGGCGTAAATATCTTTATTGGTGTGAATTTAAGGGCTACTCTTGGAGTAGAATTGTATCTTTTCTTCAGGAAGGCCTGGAGAAGGGTTTGTTAGTCAGTACCCTGAAGGGTCAGATGTTTGCTTTATTAGTTTTACTACATATATGTTTGGCGGATGTGCCAGATGTGCAATCTTTTTGTCAGGCCTTGGTCAAAATCAGTCCTGTCTTTAAGTTTGTTGCTCCTTGGAACCTTAACCATGTTCTTAAAGTTTTACAGCTGGCTCAGTTTGAGCCATTGCATTCTATAGACATTAAGTTGTTATCTTGGAAAGTTTTGTTTCTTGTTGCTATCTCTTCTGCTCGAAGAGTCTCAGTACTCTCAGCGCTGCAGTGTGATTCCCCTTATCTTATTTTTCTTTTTTTTATTGAGGTTTGAAATAAGGCTTACATACTTCTTGGAACCAAGATGAGAAATATAAACAAAACAATATCAGAATGCAATCTTAACAATATTTAGCGTGCCTTACATTCTTTGAGCCTTTTAGTGGTCACAAGGGGCCTCTTTTGGACCTCATAATAACCAAACAATGGTATAAGGCTCCTTTAGATTATAGGAGACCACTCATGTATCTCACCTATTAAACCTCGGTTATATAAAGAGTTATGTAAACAAATAAGGTAAAACATAAAGGGAGAATTGAGGAGAGGGATAGGAAGAGAGGGATGGGGAGGGAATAGAGGGATGATGATACTGTACTTGATGAGGTAGTTTTTGTGACTACTTTTTCATTAATTAAGGCTGGTTGACTCGTTAAAAATTCTATTTGGACAACCAGTGTTTCCTGAGTTTGGCAATGTATTTTTATTTCTCACCTTGTTTATGCTATTAAGGTGCAGATAGACATTTATGTTATGGCTCATTTTGTTTAAGCGTGTTAAGCGTAGAGTGTTACGATTTAAGGTAGTGTTCCCATAGTGCAGTCATTTCTGCGTATACCTCCATTTTGGCATATTTAACAAAGTAAAACTCTTCTAAGTCAAGAAATTCTGAGACTCTCTTAGTCCATAGTGTTGTGGAGGGGACCTCTTTGCTTTTCCAATTTCTAGCTAGGAGGTATCTGGTGCTATTGGTCATGATGTAAAAAAGTTTGAGGCAGTGTTTCTGTTTAATGTTAGGAGGTCTGCTTAATAACCAGATTGTGGGGTCTAGAGGGAGTTGGGTATCTAGAACTTTTTCTATTTCTCCAATTATGTCTCTCCAGTAATTTTGGACCGCGTTGCACCACCACCACATATGGGCCAAGTTGCCACAGCCATATCCGCATCTCCAGCATTGCTTGGATGTGTTGCGGTATAAGCGGTGTAATTTAGTTGGGGAGAAATACCATCTATGTAAGATTTTTAAGTTGATCTCTTGCATGGAGAGTGAGATTGAGGTTTTTGTAATATTTTGGAAAATTATTGTACTGGTTTGGGGTAATATTGTTATACCTAGTTCATCTTCCCATTTTTCAAGGAAGGGAGGGGTTTGGCCAGGAGAGTTTTGTGTTAGTATTCTATAAATTAATGCAAGAGTATGTGATATTAGAGGAGTTCTTACACAGAGTTGCTCAAAGTTGGTTATTGGTCTGACCATATTTCTAGAGTGTTCATGCGTTGTTATGAAGTGGTGGACGCGGGCATATTGGAACCAATTTTGGAAAAAAGGTATCCCT
This sequence comes from Bombina bombina, assembly GCF_027579735.1. NCBI lineage: Eukaryota > Metazoa > Chordata > Amphibia > Anura > Bombinatoridae > Bombina > Bombina bombina. The sequence goes on along the minus strand of NC_069510.1, from coordinate 114,818,285 downwards.
TGTTAAGTAAGTCTGCTTGCGATAGTAATTTTTCATTTGATGTAATATAGTGAATAGGGATATCTCTATAGTATGATCCCGGAGTATCTCTTGTTGGTGGTGTTCCTAGTATGAATTGGCCATTGTCTATGATTGAGGTTAGTGGTTAGGGTTTGGACGATATATAGGAGTGTGTAGCTATTGTAATTTCCCATATTTTATATGTTTCTGCAATCAAATGTGAATTGTAGTTAAGCTTAGGAGTCGGTTTATCTAGGTTCCAGCATTGTTTTCCTAAGTGTGGTATATATGTTCAATAGAGGTGGTTAGTTGTATCCCTAAGTAGTGTAGGGAGTGGGGGCGCCATGTAAATGGCATTAGGGTTTTAATATTTGCCAGAGCTGCACTGGTTAAATTAATATTTAAGGCTTCAGATTTGGAAACATTTATAGAAAAGTTAGACAATGATTGGAAGGCTTGAAATTCCTGTAAGAGGGGGGTTATTGAGGAGTCGGGGTTTGTTATAGAGAATAAGATATCGTCGGCAAACAGAGACATTACGTATGTTTGCGTTCCTACTTGTATTCCGCTAATCAAGGGGTTTTGTCTGATTTTTGTGGCCAAGGTTTCTATAAAGCAGGCGAACAGCAAGGGGGAGAGGGGGCAACCCTGCCTTGTTCCATTAGATATGGTGTATGTATTGGATAGTGTGCCATTGATAAGTAGTCCCCTTATCTTATTTTTCATGCCGATAAGGCGGTTCTTCATACTAAGTTAGGTTTTCTTCCTAAGGTTGTTTCTAATAGAAATATCAATCAGGAAATTGTTGTTCCCTCTATGGCCTCTAGTTATCAAGGTCTGTCGGACCTGATCCGACAGTGCGGATCAGGTCCGACAGATCTTGCTGAATACGGCGAGCAATATGCTCGCCGTAATCAGCATTGCACCAGCAGCTCACAAGAGCTGCTGGTGCAATGCCGCCCCCTGCAGACTCGCGGCCAATAGGCCGCCAGCAGGGGTGTCAATCAACCCGATCGTACTCGATTGGGTTGATTTCCGGCGATGTCTGTCCGCCTGCTCAGAGCAGGTGGACAGGTTATGGAGCAGCAGTCTTCGTGACCGCTGCTTCATAACTGCTGTTTCTGGCGAGCCTGCAGGCTCGCCAGAAACACGGGCATCAAACTCCATTCAGAGCTTGATACATATGCCCCTATGTGTCATATTCCTTCTTCTTCCAAAGGACGTTTGTTACACAATTTGGATGTTGTATGTGCTCTTAAATTCTACTTACAGGCGACTAAGGATTTTCGCCAGTCCTCTGCCCTTTTTGTCTGTTTCCCTGGGAAATGTAAAGGTCAGAAAGCTACTGCTACTACTCTTTCTTTTTGGTTATGAAGTATAATTCGTTTGGCTTATGAGACTGCTGGACAGCAGCCTCCTGAGAGAATTACGGCTCATTTCACAAGAGCTGTTTCCTCTTCTTGGGCTTCAAAAATGAAGCTTCTGTGGAACAAATTTGCAAGGCTGCAACTTGGTCTTCTCTACGTACTTTTTCCAAATTTTCCAAATTTGATATTTTTGCCTCGGCTGAGGTTTCTTTTGGGAGAAAAGTTCTTCAAGCGGTGGTGCCCTCTGTTTAGGACTGCCTGTCTTGTCTTTCCCTATTTATCCTTGTCCTATAGCTTGGGTATTGGTTCCCAACAGTAATTACTTAAGCTGTGGACTCACCATATCTTAGAAAAGAAAAACAAAATGTATGCTTACCTGATAAATGTATTTATTTACGGATATGGTGAGTCCACGGCCCCACCCTTTATTTTAAGACAGTTGTTCTTTTGACTATAACTTCAGGCACCTCTACACCTTGTGTTACTCTTTTTTCTCCATTCCCCTTTGGTCGAATGACTGGGGGCTGTGGGTAAGGGAGTGATACTAAGCAGTTTAACTGTGGTGCTCTTTGCCTCCTCCTGCTGGCCAGGAGTGATATTCCCAACAATAATTACTCAAGCCGTGGACTCACCATATCAGGAAATAAATTTATCAGGTAGGCATACATTAAGTTTTTTTGCAATATACTTCCATTAGCAAAAATGCTTCTAGTTAAATTTATTACTCTTTTTTTAGCGGAATACGCACAAAGACTTTCAGCGGCATACTCAGATGTGCTCCGAGTGCCCATACACCAGTATTCAAACTCAGAGAGCTGGCGGTGGCGTGTATTATGAATGTGAAGACTTCATTTGTGTGACATAAGCCACTGCTGACTCTCTAAGAAGGTCATGTGTTTGAATACTGGTGCACAGGCTTTCATAGCATATCTGCGTATGCTGCTGAAAGTATATTGGGTTATATAACAAATCGCCATATGCACATGTCTAATATTTAACCATCCACTTGTAATACTATATTCTGCCCTACTCTTTGCACAAGGTTGTGCTAAAGAGAACACCTTGTTCTATCGATGGAGCTACACTTGTAATCTAGTGCATATTGTTACATTTCATGTCGTAACAATCCTTTGACATATTCTCTCTCTTTTTTTCCATTTTTTCCTGTAATGTAACTTGGAAAGCTGTGCTAGCAAAAGGTCAGACAGATTGTTACTGAAATGGGGACAAAATAAATAAATATTGCTGTATAGATATATATACAGATCAAACAATATTTTCCCCCAATAAGGTTCAACAATGAATATGAAATAAGTGCTATAAATATTAGTTCATTAAACGCTTTTCTTAGATGATTATGTTACATCTTTATATTATTATATCTACAGTAAATATATCACTGAACATCAGAATTGCTATTGGGATAATAGAACAGTTGTTAAAATATATGTTGATAAATATGTATTTATTTATTTTATAGAAAGGTTTCCTTTTTTTAAATTAATTTTATAACATAAAAAAGAAAAAGCGAAAGTATAACAGGTATAACACAAAAGTTGCATTACATAGGTAGCAATATCCAACATTAAAGCCTTATTGATCCCAGTAAGCATTGCATATCATACAAAATACATTAATGAAAGACAGTGATAAGAGAGTTATATTTTATTAAACCAACTTAACTAATATAGGCCAAATAATGAAAAAAAATACTTTATCAAAATAGAAGGCATTGTAGTTTTTAATGAAAAAAAAAAGTAGCATTTTTTTTAAATTAAAAACACATGCACCATGCAGTTTTTGGGGGGTAAAGTTGGTATGAGTGGGGTGTTGAAAAGTGCCTTTACATTGCGGTCTATGGGAACTGTGTGTTCTCATCGACTGCAATGTAAATACAGTGGGGCCTATTTATTAAGGTACAAGCAGATATCATCCAATATCGTGGATCATGTTCGCTGCACATCGAGAAATGACGACAGCATACGCTGTTCTTGTGAACTGCTTGTGCAATGCCGCCCCCTGCAGATTCGCAGCCAATCGGCCACTAGCAGGCGAACAAGTTATGAAGCAGCGGTCTTTAGCTTGATAATTCAGCCCCAGTATCTCACAAAAGTGAGTACACCCCTCACATTTTTGTAAATATTTTATTATATCTTTTCATGTGACAACACTGAAGAAATGACACTTTGCTAGAATGTAAAGTAGTGAGTGTACAGCCTGTATAACAGTGTAAATTTTCTGTCCCCTCAAAATAACTCAACACGCAGCCATTAATGTCTGAACCGTTGGCAACAAAAGTGAGTACACCCCTAAGTGGAAATGTCCAAATGGGCCCAATTCGCCATTTTCCCTCCCCGGTGTCATATAACTCGTTAGTGTTACAAGGTCTCAAGTGTGAATGGGGAGCAGGTGTGTTAAATTTGGTATTATCGCTCTCACACTCTCTCATACTGGTAACTAGAAGTTCAACATGGCACCTCATGGCAAAGAACTCTCTGAGGATCTAAATAAAAAAAGAATTGTTCCTCTACATAAGGATGGCCTAGGCTGTAAGAAGATTGCCAAGACCCTGAAACTGAGCTGCAGCATGGTGGGCAAGACCCTACAGTGGTTTCACAGTACAGGTTCCACACAGAACAGGCCTTGCCATGGTCAACCAAAGAAGTTGAGTGCACATGCTCAGCGTCATATCCAGAGGTTGTCTTTGGGAAATAGATGTATGAGTGCTGCCAGCATTGCTGCAGAGGTTGAAGGGGTGGGGGGTCAGCCTGTGAGTGCTCAGACCATACGCCGCACACTGCATCAAATTGGTCTGCATGGCTGTCGTCCCAGAAGGAAGCCTCTTCTAAAGATAATGCACAAGAAAGCCCGCAAACAGTTTGTTGAAGACAAGCAGACTAAGGACATGGTTTACTGGAGCCATGTTCTGTTGTCTGATGAGACAAAGATAAACTTAGTTGGTTCAAATGGTGTCAAGCGTGTGTGGCGGCAACCAGGTGAGGAGTACAAAGACAAGTGTGTCTTGTCTACAGTCAAGCATGGTGGTGGGAGTGTCATGGTCTGGGCCTGCATGAGTGCTGCCGGCACTGGGGAGCTACAGTTCATTGAAAGTTCATTAGAAAGTTGCTTAAAATTGTATGTTCTATCTGAATCATGAAAGGAAAAAATTGGGTTTTGTGTCCCTTTAAGTTTTTGCTTTATCGTTCCTAACATGTCTAGTATAGTAGTTTCTTCTCCTTCTTCCTCATGAAATACTTTTAGCATGTTAATATGGTATGTCTGAACTTGGAGGATATTTCACAACTACATACGACTTGTGCAGCAGCAAATAATTTGTTTCAGACAAATCATTCGTAACAAATATTCAGAAAAATATAGATTTTTCAGAATATTCGTTTGCTGCACTATTCGGTATTTGTTTAGTTTAAAACAAAATAAATACTGAATATTCATTAACATTTACTTTCGTTTTACGTTAAAAAAAATGTAAATGTTCTTTTACTGCAGGTGAAAAATTGTCACCTTTAGTTTTATACATAACTATAGCTTTTTGGGGAAGTTAACAGGATTTGGTTGTAAACAGGATTTGGTTGTAAACATTCATTCTCATATTGACCTAATTTTTTGAACCTGTGGAAATGGAAAAGAGTGCAACTTTGACTCACATAAAAGTATTGAATATAAAATCATACACAAACAGAGATGAACTTCCAAGATAAAAACAAATGATAGTATATCACAAGATCACATATAATTGGAGACTCAAATGCCTGGAGTCTCTAAAAGAAGTACGGTGGTCTGTAGTGAACAAAAAGCCTCTACGCATTTCGCCTCTCACCAGAGAGACTTTCTTAATGCTCCTTTCTTGTTATGGTATAGAGTCTCTTTATGTAGGAGAAAATACCATGTCATTTTATCCAGGTATAAATAAAAAGAGAGATCAACCTGGGAACAAACAATAACACAATAGCTTGTTCTATGGCTAGTTACCACCCTAGGAGCAGCGTCTTTTTGCTCAACATGTGCCTTTCGCAGAGAAGAACTTTTCTATAGTTCATTAGTCTAACCTTGACTAAATAGTGCAGTCCAGTCCCGAAATACCAGGCAATCCCTCTGTGAACGAGAAAAACGGCAATCCCAAGACGTACTTTTTGGCCTAGTGTTGGCCTGAGCTGTTCTTGGTTCCTAGTAGAGCACTTCTATTTCTGTATGCATTCGTATAATAACCTTGTGGAAGTCTCCCTATGGGTGATAGGGGAAACCAGACATGGACTCCTTGACCAATGTGCTTAGAGGAAAATTACTGCACCTCACTGACAAGGCCCAATGAAGGCTGAAATAATTGTCTGGGGTTGTCAATTGGGCTAAAAGAGGCTGCTCCTAGGTGGTAACTCGCCATAGAACAAGCTACTGAGCCGTTCCTAGCAGAGCGCTCCTCTTTCTGTATACTCAGGTATAATGAATGACAGTAACACTCATGCATTAAAACTAAGAATACTGGAGGGCCCTGGTGATATGCTATCATTTGTTTTTATCTTGAAAGTGTATCTCTGTATGTGCGTGATTTTTTATTATAATCTTATGTGAGTCGCAGTTGAGGTCTTTTGTACTTTTTGTATTAGATATTCTCCGGCAGATATATTGGGTAGTCTGCTATTAGAAGCATCACAAACTGTTAGGAGACAGGGTCTTCAAACTCACTGACCTATTTTATCACTGGATCACCTACTTGTCAACGGGGGACTTTACGGGATAGAGTCGAACATTTTGTGAACAGTTTCACATTGGATTCTATGGGAATGACTGTTTTGTTTCTTCTGTTACTTGAACCAATTTTATTTCTATGAGTCCTATTTTTGTTTCTTTTAATCTGTGGCACTGGATATTTGCTTTTTGATCATATGCGCTAGGTCTTGTATTACTCATATAACATTAATGGTCTCTTCCTGGAGAAATTTGTATTCCAAGCAACTGGAATCCTTGCTCCTACCCTAGTTCTGGAAGGTATTGCTATCAAGGATGTTTATTTACTGTTTATTGGTGTTTCTGAATATTTCAAAAAATTATTTTGGACCAAGATCTTTAACCTATTCTTGGGTGTCATCAGGGATATACCAGAAGAATTGTTCTAACAGAATCAGCTGTCTACAATTTCCAAATGTGGTTGCATTTTATCCTCTCAGCCAACTCTGATTATCTCTGTCTATGTAAGAGGTCCACTATAAATAGGTTTATCAATTGGCCTTTCTGAAGTTGCGGCATCTTCGGTCATATGTTTGTAAAGTGATTGTGCATTTTGCCAAAAGTGTTTTATAACCACAGCATAATTACAACTTTCTATAGCGATAGCGCTGTAATCATTAGCAGCACTTCCAGCGGTTTCCCTACCAGGAACTTCACCTATTCATCAATGCTAATTAGGGATGGGCAAATGTTTTGCAACATTTTAAAAATGAAACTAATTTTAACACGTTTGTTTGAATTGAATGTTGAATGTTTGTACAACATTCTAACATTTGCTTAAAGGGACACTGAACCCAAATTTTTTTCTTTTGTGATTCAGATAGAGCATGAGATTTTAAGCAACTTTCTAATTTACTCCTATTATCAATTTTTCTTCATTCTCTTGCTATCTTTCTTTTAAAAGCTGGAATGTAAATCTTACCAGCCAGCCCATTTTAGGTTCAGCACCATGGGCTTATTGGAGGCTTACATTTACCCACCAATAAGCAAGTATAACCCAGGTTCTCAACCAAAAATTGGCCAGCTCCTATGCATCACATTCCTACTTTTTAAATAAAGATAGCAAGGGAACAAAGAAAAAATGATAATAGGAGTAAATTAGAAAGTTGCTTAAAATTGCATGCTCTATCTGAATCATGAAATAAAAAAATTGGGTTTAGTGTCCCTTTAACCACACAAAGTTCTTCAGTGCTGAGCTGGACAAGAGCAGTGATTGGTGGATATCTATATTCTGCTCCTGATTGGTTAACTGGTTATGACTAGCATTTTAACCCCTTAACGACTGAGGACGTGCAGGGTACGTCCTCAGAAAAAAGGCAGTTAATGCCTGAGAACGTACCCTGCACGTCCTCAGTGTGGAAAGCAGCTGGAAGCGATCCTGCTCGCTTCCAGCTGATTTCCGGTTATTGCAGTGATGCCTCGATATGGAGGCATCCTGCAATAACCTTTTTAAGTAATCCGGTGCAGAGAGAGCCACTCTGTGGCCCTCTCTGCACCGGAGATCGGTTGCTCCCTGTGTTGGTGGGTGGGAGCCGGACCGGGAGGCGGGTGGCGGCCATCGATGGCCCTGTGGATGTGAAGGGGGGCGGGATCGTGGGCGGGGGTGGCTGGGGGCGCGCACGGGCGCGCGCACGTGCACGGGAGGGTGGGGGCGGGCGCGTGCACGGGGAGGGAGCGGGTGGGAACCGCTACACTGCAGAAAATGTGGAAATAAAAAAGATAAAAAAATTAAAAATTAAAACAATCAGCAAGGTGGTGGGGGTTTGTCTGTGGGGGGTGGGGGTGGGGGGGAAGCTACACTACAGAAAAAAACAAACAAACCAAAAAAAAGCACTTTTTATTGTAAACTGGGTACTGGCAGACAGCTGCCAGTACCCAAGATGGCCCCCAATAAGGCAGAGGGGAGGGTTAGAGAGCGGTTTTGGGGGGGATCAGGGAGGTTGGGGGCTAAGGGGGGGATCCTACACAGTAGCATATGTAAATATGCTAAAAAAAAATTCATTTTTTTTTTAAAACCCTTTTATTTTAGTACTGGCAGACTTTCTGCCAGTACTTAAGATGGCGGGGACAATTGTGGGGTGGGGGAGGGAAGGGAGCTGTTTGGGAGGGATAAGGGGGTGGGATGTGTCAGATGGGAGGCTGATCTCTACACTAAAGCTAAAATTAACCCTGCAAGCTCACTACAAACTCCCTAATTAACCCTTTCACTGCTAGCCATAATACACGTGTGAGGCGCAACAGGATTTAGTGGCCTTCTAATTACCAGAAAGCAACGCCAAAGTCATATATGTCTGCTATTTCTGAACAAAGGGGATCCCAGACAAGCATTTACAACCATTTGTGCCATAATTGCACAAGCTGTTTGTAAATGATTTCAGTGAGAAACCTAAAATTGTGAAAAATTTTACGTTTTTTTTAATTTGATCGCATTTGGCGGTGAAATGGTGGCATGAAATATACCAAAATGTGCCTAGATCAATACTTGGGGTTGTCTACTACACTACACTAAAGCTAAAATTAACCCTACAAGCTCCCTAAAAGCTCCCTAATTAACCCCTTAACTGCTGGGCATGATACACTTGTGGTGCGCAGTGGCATTTAGCGGCCTTCTAATTACCAAAAAGCAACGCCAAAGCCATATATGTGTGCTATTTCTGAACAAAGGGGATCCCAGAGAAGAATTTACAACCATTTATGCCATAATTGCACAAGTTGTTTGTAAATAATTTCAGTGAGAAACCTAAAGTTTGTGAAAAAATTTGTGAAAAAGTGAACAATTTTTTGTATTTGATCGCATTTGGCGGTGAAATGGTGGTATGAAATATACCAAAATTGGCCTAGATCAATACTTTGGGATGTCTACTAAAAAAAAATATATAAATGTCAAGGGATATTCAGGTATTCCTGAAAGATATCAGTGTTCTAATGTAACTAGGGCTAATTTTGGAAAAAAATGGTTTGGAAATAGCAAAGTGCTACTTGTATTTATGGCCCTATAACTTGCAAAAAAAGCAAAGAACATGTAAACATTGGGTATTTCTAAACTCAGGACAAAATTTAGAAACTATTTAGCATGGGTGTTTTTTGGTGGTTTTAGATATGTAACAGATTTTGGGGGTCAAAGTTAGAAAAAGTGTGTTTTTTTCCATTTTTCCTCATATTTTATCATTTTTTTTTATAGTAAATTATAAGATATGATGAAAATAATGGTATCTTTAGAAAGTCCATTTAATGGCGAGAAAAACGGTATATAATATGTGTGGGTACAGTAAATGAGTAAGAGGAAAATTACAGCTAAACACAAACACCACAAAAATGTAAAAATAGCCTTGGTCCCAAACGGACAGAAAATGGAAAAGTGCTCTGGTCACTAAGGGGTTAAAGGAAATGAGCATTTCATTTTCACACTTTTATGTTAACCTTCCTCTGCTTTCTCAAATAATATTATTATATGTATTTAAGGGCACAATGCCTATTTAATGGACACACCACCCAGCTGATGCTGAGCACCTGGCTAAAATTTAAGCCAATATTAAGCTAAAATTAGCTAATCATTTTTTTTCCCCAATGTTTCCTGCATCAATTTATGTTACATTATGCAATTAATTTGTACTTTGGATATCTGAGGTAGCACTTATAAATAACCAAAATTGTAATGTATTTTACAACTTGCTTCTTAAAGTGATGGTAAAGCGTATTACAAATGCTAGGATCTACCATCACTAAAAATAAACATGAGTTTCACTCATCATTTTGTAAAAAACAGCGTTACACTCACCCGAGCTGTTAGGAAAGCATATTGCTAGCACATCGCCTCCAGCTGCCCACGGTACAGCGCTTTCTTCAATGAGGTGACGTTTCTACCTCTTGACCAATAGCCGTGCATGTCAGCTGACATCCTAGAACGGCTAGAGGACTAAACGTCACCTAATTGGAGAAGAGCGCTGTGCCGTGTGCGGCTGGGGGTGCTCTATTAGCTATATGCATTGCTAACAGCTAGGGTAAGAGAGAAAAGAATGAGTTACAAAACAATAAGAGAAACTGTGTTTATTTGTAGTGATGGTAAATCCTAGCGTTCGTTATACGCTTGGGTTTACCATCACTTTAAGGCCACCAACCTAGCAAAATCTTCTGTTGACAACACTGCTTGATTGGTGGTTTTCCTTAAATAAGTAACACAATTATGATTATTGTATAATTTGGTACTTTATTGTATTAACCTGGAATACTACATTTCTAATGCTATCTATAAATGTAATATTCAATTAGTATTTTTCTAATTCAAATAATGCAAAATTCAAATTAGAAACATTTGAATCAATATGTTTGTAATTGTATTTCTAATGCTCTCTTTGAATTTATATTGGGATTATGCAATATTCAAAACAGAAACATTTGAATCAATATATTTGTATCTCTTATCTATCAATTTACTAAATTCCCAACCACATGAACTATTTAAATTCTGAATAGTATTTGTTAAATTGAATGTTACATTTTAAATATCGAATGTGAATATTTGATCTAACAATGGAAATTCGAAAATGAAAAGTAACATTTAGTAACCAAAAATAACATTCGATTACTGAATATACGTGGATTTTCGTTCATATCAACAATCGATTGTCTAAAACGAATATCCACAGGACTATTCGTTCTACCGAGCAAATGACACTTTCAGCACATTTGCCCATCCCTAGTGCTAATATTATGAAGTTGTCATTGCCTCTGGAAATCAATAAAAAATCCATCAATATCTCCATCTGAAGGAAGATTTTGATGCTAGTCGCCATGGGTAGTACTTGTATAGTTTCTACACTTATGGATAAACGAAAGTCACGGGTATTCAGGTGTTTCATTAGCATCTGAATGCGGAAGTAGGCAGTCACTCGTGGTGTTTGGCTCTTTTCTGAGCCAGATTTCACAGATCTTAGTGTGTTGCACTTTCGCAAGCAAGAATTTGGATCCGAAAATAGCCGACACCGCGAGCGGCTGCCTTCTTCTGCATTTCAATGATCATAAAGCATCCAAGTGCCTATGAGGCCCATTTATCAAGCTCTGTATGAAGCTTGTGGGCCCGTGTTTCTGGCGAGTCTTCAGACTCACCAGAGACAGCAGTTATGAAGCAGCGGTCTAAAGACCGCTGCTCCATATCCCTGTCCGCCTGCTCTGAGCAGGCGGACAGGAATCGCACAATTCAACCCGATCAAGTATGATCGGGTTGATTGACACCTCCCTGCTGGCGGCCCATTGGCCCCGAGTCTGCAGGGGGCGGCGTTGCACCAGCAGCTCTTGTGAGATGCTGGTGCAATGCTGAATACGGAGAGCGTATTGCTCTCCACATTCAGCGAGGTCTTGCAGACCTGATCCGCACTGTTGGATCAGGTCCACAAGACCGTTGTTAAATAGGCCTCATTGTCTAATAAAACAACATTGTTCCAGTTCTCTATCTTTTTCGTGTTCTTCTCTGATACATTGTTTCTCCAAATCCTCTGTCACTTGATCCATTACCGTTAGTATAATGTTTTCGCCAGGAGCTGGTACAAAAAAAGAAAGTTTTTCTTTAATCATATTATTTATAGTGATATGAAACCCAAAAAATTTATTTTATGAATCAGACAGAGCAAACCGTTTTAATAAAGTTTCCAATTGACTTTACTATTATCAAATTTGCTTCGTTCCCTACCTAGGGCGGCATTATAGCGAATAGCTATAGCGAATTATGTCCGATCGCCATTTAATAAATTCACCGATAATAAATGATAATAATAATTCAATAATGATAATCAGCATAATACACTTTTTAGAGTTCCAGTCATTTTACAATCCAGTTTATGAAGATTAGAGAAGGACTTCTAATTGACTTTGTCTTGTTTTCAGACGTATTTCACCAAACAGGAAAACTGTACTTTGAAAACCAATACAAGTACATATTAAAACAATATATTCATTGAGAAACCACGCCCAGTACGCCGATCAAGATATATACGGCATTCAGATTGTTTACCAGTAGTCAGGATAGATTTGCACTGCAATAGGTTAAAGGGACATTGTACAATACATTTTCTTTGCATAAATGTTTTGTAGATGATCCATTTATATAGCCCATCTGGGAATCTATAGTTTTGCTTATTTTTAAATAACATTGTGCTGATTTTTAGACTCCTAACCAAGCCCCAAAGTTTTAGATGTATACTGATCTATACAGACTTCAGGTTGCTTCTGTTTGTATAATGGTTCTTTTCATATGCATTGGAGGGGGCGGTCTACTCTCAGCCCCATGTGTGTCCCAGCCTAACTTCGTCAACAGTGCTAAACTGGGAGCTTCTGAATAAGTTGTTAAAAGGTTTTATACTGGATTTTTAGATCTGTATCTGTGCATATTATTCTTTATAGTAGTGTCTATTACATGCAGTTATAGGAAAATTGGTGTACACTGTCCTTTTAATCTCACACATGTAAATTAGCATTTCCCTTACTCATTGTACAAAGAAGTTAATTCAAATTAATTTTATTGTAACATTAAGAGGTGTGAAAGGACCATTGTATAAGTTAGTTTCGGGTGAATTCCCAGTTTCATGCGAAAACACGTTTTCATGGACTTTTCTATTAAAAATATATTCGTGGCTGCTGGCTTTTTAACGCACAGAGCTATTTTTCTATTATGGTCACTCGAAAAAACACCCTGACCAATCCGTCCGGAAAGAAAAAGCCTTATGAGGATCTGATAGATTGTGATTATTTAACCCCTTCGTTAACAAATGACAGCATATACATTTTTTATTATAACGTCTCTTTAAACAGGAATCTTATTTATGAAAATGTAATATGTGGAATTTAAACCTTTCATGTTTAACATAAAAAAAATATTTTTTTCTGTATTTTTTAAGAATAATGTACAGTGTTTTTCTGTCCCCATTATACACTATAAGAAATCTAGGCCTCAATCACATACTTGGCAATGTGTGCAAAAACCAGCGTCGCCAAATATTTGTCTAATCAAGCGATCACATACCCGGCGCAGCAGACAAGTTATGCACATTGATTTTTGATAGCGTGCACATTTTTTTCGCCCATAAACTAACATAGAACTGGCATCGCCAGTCGGTATCACAAATGCAGCGCAAGGACTTACGTGCACAGAATGGAGTATTATATTTTACTCCACTTTCATCTCCCCACACATAGGCAGGCACAGCAACCCTTGCGCACAATAAAAAAGCCTTAACAAACACCTAACGCATGCGCACTATCAACCCCTAAACCGCCACCCCCCCCCACATTGCAATCATGGAATTAAGCTATTAACCCCTTAACCGCCATCCCTCACATTGCAATCAGTAATACAAGTTATTAACCCCTAAACCACCATCCCCCCACATCGCAACTACTAAATAAAGATATTAACCCCTAATCCGCCATCCCCCACAATTCAAAGTAACTAATTAAACTATTAACCCATAATCCGCCATCCCCCCACAATGCAAAGTACCTAATTAAACTATATATCCCCTAATCCACCATCCCCCCACAACACAAAGTGCCTAATTTAATGATTAACCCCTAATCCGCCATCCCCCACAATGCAAAGTACCTATTTAAACTATTAACCCCTAATCTGCCATCCCCCACAATGCAAAGTAATAATAATAAAACTATTAACCCCTAATCTGCCATCCCCCCACATTGAAAACACATAATTAAACTATTAACCCCTAAACCGCCATACCCCCACATCACAAACACCTAATTAAACTATTAACACCTAATCTGCCCCCCCCCCAATGCAAAGTATTAGACTAATAACAGCCCCCTTAAATAACACCCCCTACCTTAACCCCAATTAAAATACACTTAACTACAATTAAAAATATACTAACTACATTAAAAATTAAAAATAAATGACAAAAAATGAAAAACCTAAATTACAAAAGAAACTAACATTACTAAAAATAATAAATTCTAACATTACAAATAAATTAAAAAAAACACTAAAATGACAAAAAAAAAAAGAAGCTAATTTTAATTTGAAGAATCAGCCAATAGGATGAAAGCTGCTTTCATCCTATTGGCTGATTTGAATTTGAAGTATCAATTCAGCCAATAGAAAAAATTCAGTCTTCAGTGTGCGCAGGGGTTCGCATGAAGAGGACCTTCATGTCGCCTGGATGAAGATGAGGACCGACGTCATGTATGACCTCACCACCACAGCCTCAGCCACCGGGATGAAGATAGAAGATGGTCCCGTGATGGATGAAGATGTTTCGCCGCAGTGATGAAGATCTTTTGCCACAGGTATGAAGATGGATCGCCGCCATTCATCAATGGTGAGTACCAATTTTGGGGTTAGTGTTATTTTTTTACAATTTTTGAGGTGGTTTTTTTTTAAATTAGGGCTTTTTTTATTTTTAATGGACAGAAAAAGAGCTGAAATGCCAATCCAAATGCCCTTTTCAGGGGAATGGGTAGATTAAGGATTTTTTAGTAAAAAAAAAAAAATTATTTTGGGGAGGGGGGGGGGGGTTGTTATGTTAGGTGTAATTTTTTTTTTTTTGCTAAAGAGCTGTTAACTTTAGGGTACTGCCCTACAAAATGTCCTTGTAAGGGCTATTGGTAGTTTATTTCTAGATTAGGTTTTTTTTATTTTGAGGTGTTTTTTTTTAAACAGGGGTATTAGAATAGGAATATTTTTCTTTATTTTGGATAATTTCGTTTCACCTAGATTACGAGTTGCATTATTTAACCCCCTATAGCGCTGCCATTACAATTTAAAAAAAAAAAACGGCTTGTGCAGGCGATATGGCTGCCATGAGCTCCATACCGCACCAAAAACAAGCAGTGTTTTGACGTGCTTGTGCACGCTTTCCCCATAGCCATCAATGGGGAGAACTGGCAAAAAAAAAGTCTAACACCTGCGATTGCGGAAACAAAAGCTCCAAACCACAGCCCCATTGATGGGAAAAAAGACTTTGGGGGTCCTTAAAAGGGCCTAAACAGCTCTTTTGCTCCAAAAAAAATAGAAACCCCCCCTAACACTATACAAACCCCCACACCCTAAACTTCCAAGGGCCCTTAAAAGGGCCTTTTGGGGGGCCCTTAAAAAGGCTTTTTGCAGGGCATTGCCCTAAGTTAAACAGCTCTTTTGCTACAAAAAAACACCCCCTAAAAGTATACATTACACAAAATAACGATCAAATTATCAAAAATAAACAAAATATTCCTATTCTAATACCAAAAAAAAACACCCCAAAATAAAAAACCTAATCTAGAACAAACTACCAATGGCCCTTAAAAACATAATTTATGTAAGAACTTATCTGATAAATTCATTTCTTTCATATTGGAAAGAGTCCATGAGCTAGTGAGATAGTGGGATATACAATCCTACCAGGAGGGGCAAAGTTTCCCAAACCTCAAAATGCCTATAAATACACCCCTCACCACACCCACAATTCAGTTTAACGAATAACCAAGTAGTGGGGTGATAAAGAAAGGAGTAAAAAGCATCAACAAAGGAATTTGGAAATAATTGTGTTTTATACAAAAAATCATAACCACCATAAAAAGGGTGGGTCTCATGGACTCTTGCCAATATGAAAGAAATTAATTTATCAGGTAAGTTCTTACATAAATTATGTTTTCTTTCATGTAATTGGCAAGAGTCCATGAGCTAGTGACGTATGGGATAGCAATACCCAAGATGTGGAACTCCTCAGAAGAGTCACTAGAGAGGGAGGGATAAAATAATAACAGCCATTTCCCTCTGAAAAAAATAAATCCACAATCCAAAATATGTTTATTCTCTTAATGAAAAGAAAAAACTCAAACATAAGCAGAGGAATCAAACTGAAACAGCTGCCTTAAAATCTTTTCTACCAAAAACTGCTTCCGAAAAAGCAAATACATCAAAACGGTAGAATTTAGTAAATGTATGCAAAGAAGACCAAGTTGCTGCTTTGCAAATCTGATCAATTGAATCTTCATTCTTAAAAGCCCACAAAGTGGAGACTGATCTAGTTGCATGAGCTGTAATTCTCTGAGGCGGGGCCTGACCCGACTCCAAATAAGCTTGATGAATCAAAAGCTTTAACCAAGATGCTAAGGAAATGGCAGAAGCCTTCTGACCTTTCCTAGAACCAGAAAAGATAACAAATAGACTAGAAGTCTTCCTGAAATCTTTAGTAGCTTCAACATAATATTTCAGAGCTCTTACCACATCCAAAGAATGTAAGGATCTCTCCAAAGAATTCTTAGGATTAGGACACAAAGAAGGTACAACAATTTCTCTAGTAATGTTGTTAGAATTCACAACCATAGGTAGAAATTTAAATGAAGTCCGCAAAACTGCCTTATCCTGATGGAAAATCAGAAAAGGAGATTCACAAGAAAGAGCAGATAATTCAGAAACTCTTCTAGCATAAGAGATGACCAAAAGGAACAACACTTTCCAAGAAAGTAGTTTAATGTCCAAAGAATGCATAGGATCAAATGGAGGAGCCTGTAAAGCCTTCAAAACCAAATTAAGACTCCAAGGAGGAGAGATTGATTTAATGACAGGCTTGATACAGACCAAAGCCTGTACAAAAAAGTGACTATCAGGAAGCTTAGCAATCTTTCTGTGAAATAAAACAGAAAGAGCAGAGATTTGTTCCTTCAAGGAACTTGTAGACAAACCCTTATCCAAACCATCCTGAATAAACTGTAAAATTCTAGGAATTCTAAAAGAATGCCAGGAGAATTTATGAGAAGAACACCATGAAATTCCAAACTCGATAATAAATCTTCCTAGAAACAGATTTACGAGCCTGAATCATAGTATTAATCACTGAGTCAGAGAAACCTCTATGACTAAGCACTAGCCGTTCAATTTCCATACCTTCAAATTTAATGATTTGAGATCCTGATGGAAAAACGGACCTTGAGACAGAAGGTCTGGCCTTAATGGAAGTGGCCAAGGTTGGCAACTGGACATACGAACAAGATCCGCATACCAAAACCTGTGAGGCCATGCTGGAGCTACAAGCAACACAAATGATTGTTCCATGATGATTTTGGAGATCACCCTTGGAAGAAGAACTAGAGCAGGTTGGTAACACCAAGGAACTGTTAACGCATCCACCGCTTCCGCCTGCAGGTCAGGTACCTGGGTAGTTTCTTGTTTAGATGGGAAGCCACCAGATCTATTTCTGGAAGACCCCACCACATCTGAACAATCTGAGAAAACACATCTGGATGGAGTGACCACTCCCCCAGATGTAAATCTGACAGCTGAGATAATCCGCTTCCCAATTGTCTATACCTGGGATATGAACCGCAGAAATTAGACAGGAGCTGGATTCCGCCCAAGCAAGTATCTGAGATACTTCTTTCATAGCTTGGGGACTGTGAGTCTCACCCTGATGATTGACATATGCCACAGTTGTGATATTGTCTATCTGAAAAAAAATCAACGGTTCTCTCTTCAACAGAGGCCAAACCTGAAGAGCCCTTAAAATAGCACGGAGGTAATGGAATATGAGAGTATATCGTCGATCTGAATAAGGCAGGTAGGAGATGAATCTCTACGACCGATAACAGAGAACCTATGAAATAGATCTCCTGCGAGAAAAAACATTGCATTCAATAGGTGATACTCCCTTTACATCCCTCTGACATTCACTGTACTCTGAGAGGAATTGGGCTTCAAAATGCTGAGAAGCGCATATCAACATAGAAATCTTAGCACAAACTTACTTCACCACCTCAATAGGAGGCAAAGTTTGTAAAACTGAATTGTGGGTGTGGTGAGGGGTGTATTTATAGGCATTTTGAGGTTTGGGAAACTTTGCCCCTCCTGGTAGGATTGTATATCCCATACGTCAGTAGCTCATGGACTCTTGCCAATGACATGAAAGAAAGGGCCTTTTGCAGGGCATTGCCCTAAAGAAATCAGTTCTGTTTATGAAATAAAAATACAAACACCCACTAACATTACAAACCCCCACCTCCCCAAACCCACAAAATAAAAAAAACTATCTAAACACCTAAGCTACCCATTGCCCTGAAAATGGCATTTACTGCCCAGACCCTAAACTAAAAAAAAAAAACTCCCAAAAAACCCTTAAAAAAGCCTAACACTAACCCCCTGATGATCCACTTACAGTTTTTGAAGTCCCGCTTGAACGATCTTCATCCCGGAGTTGAAGTCCTGATCCAAGTGGCGAGAAGTCTTAATCCAGGCGGCCTCTTCAATCTTCATCCAGGCGACATCTTCTATCTTGATCGCGGAGTTGCGGAGCGGGTCCATCCTAAAGACATCTGGCGCGGAGCATCCTCTTCATGCGGTCGCAGTACACTGAATCTTCAATGCAAGGGACGCGATTCAAGATGGCGCCCCTTGCATTCCTATTGGCTGAAATATTTGAATCAGCCAATAGGAATTAGGGCTGCTTAAATCCTATTGGCTGATTTAAGCAGCTCTCATTCTATTTGCTAATTCGAATAAGCCAATAGAATGAGAGCTGTTTAAATCCTACAAAGGTTTAGGTGTTAATATAGTTTAATTTAGGTTGTTGCGATGTGGGGGCTGGTGGTTTAGGGGTTAATAGGTGTATTTAGTTAATAATTGTAATTTTAATTTAGCTCTATTTTAATTATGTTAAAGTTAAGGGGTGTTAGGGTTAGGGTTACGTTAGGGTTAGGTTTAGGTGTTACTAGTTTAAATTAGTTTATTGCAATGTGGGGGGCTTTCGATTTAGGGGGTTAATAGTTTAATTTATTATATTTTGTTGTGGGGGGCTTTCGGTTTAGGGGCTAATAGGTTTATTATAGTGGCAGTGGTGTAGGGCTTAATAACTAGTATAGTGGGGGCAATGTGGGCGGACGGCAGATTAGGGGTTAATAATATTTAAATAGTGTTTGCGATGTGGGAGGGCGGCGGTTTAGCGGTTAATAACTCTATTATAGTGGTGACGATGTCGGGGAGCTGTGGAATAGGGGTTAATAATTTTTTTAAGTGGCGGCGATGTCGGGAGCGGCAGATTAGGGATTAAAATACCGGCGCTATGGGAATCCCATTAAAAAAACGTCATTTTTAGGAGTGCGGTACTGACGTTGCATTACAGGCTAAAGGCTTTAGGTACAGCTATAACGACAAGACTTGTAATGCTGCGTTAGGGAAAATGATGCGTTATGGGCCACAACGCTGCTATTTGACTCCTAATGCAAAACTCCTAATCTAGGTGTTTATTATTTTACTTTCTGTACTGTTGTTTTTTTTTGTTGGTAATATAGATTTTTTAATTTTGTGTAATTTTTATTTTATTTTTAGGTAGTTAGTATCTTTTTAATTTTATTTAAGTGTATTTTAATTGGGGTTAAGTTAGGGGGTGATAGGTTAGGGGGCTAAGCTATTAGTTTAATACTTTGTGTTGTGGGGTTGGCGGTTAGGGGTTAATATGTTTATTTAGTAATTGAGATGTAGGGGTGGCGGTTCAGGGGTTAATATGTTTATTTAGTAGTTGCCATGTGGGGGTATGCCGGTTTAGGGGTTAATAACTTTTATTAGTGATTGCGATGTGGGGGGGTGGCGGTTTAGGGGTTTTGAATAGCGTTTTGACGTGTCGATTTATTTATTTATTTTGGTTTGATTTTTACATGTGAATTTAAAGGGACACTGAACCCAAATTATTTCTTTCGTTATTCAGATAGAGCATGCAATTTTAAGCAACTTTCTAATTTACTCCTATTATCAAATTTTATTTGTTCTCTTGCTATCTTTATTTGAAAAAGAAGGCACCTAAGCTTTTTTATTAGTTCAGTACTCTGGACAGCACTTTTTTATTGGTGGATGGATTTATACACCAATCAGCAAGAACATCCCAGGTTGTTTACCAAAAATGGGCCGGCATTTAAACTTACATTCTTGCATTTCAAATAAAGATACCAAGAGAATGAAGACAATTTGATAATAGGAGTAAATTAGAAAGTTGCTTAAAATTTCATGCTCTATCTGAATCACAAAAGAAAAAATTTGGCTTCAGTGTCCCTTAAACATTTAAATAAAACTTCTCATTTATTTTTTTGTTTAAATGATTTTTATTGAAAATTGGTACATTGAAAATGAACAAGATATATAATTTCAGTTACATCATAATAGCATCATAGCTGTTCACAGTGAAGACAGTCATCATTAATGATTAATCCAATTTTCATAAGAATTTTTGAGATTTTTTGAAGGAGGAAGTGAGTCATAACATATCATTGGAAGATATAAAAGAATATAGAGGGTGCTAGTAAGTGAGGGTAGGGAGATAGGGGTTAAAAGAGGGAATGGGGGGGAGGGAATGGTGTCCCGCCTGGCCTACTTTCTTTAAAGTCACAGGGAAGAAAGTTGTTGTAGCTTATAAAAGTTTTGGGTATAGAATGTCGGGGGACTGTTTAAGTGTGGCCATCATAAGAACCTTGATCCCATATAAATTGAATATTGCAGATCATGTCTTGTTTACCTAGATAACAGTAATGCATCCTTTCTAGCGTGAGGACATGATCTACTTCAGATTTCCATTGGGCAATAGACGGTATCTCACATGTCTTCCATTTCCTAGGGATTAAGCGTTTGGCACAAGATAGCATTAGGAGAAGCAGCTTTCTGCGGTAAGCGCAAGTGATTTTAGGAATGAGATTAAGAATTATAATTGATGGGGAGAGTGTGATTGGTACCCCCAGGGTATGGGCTATGTGTCTTTCTACTTGGTTCCAGAAGGTATGTAGGAGGGGGCACGTCCACCATATGTGGGTGAGGGTACCTTCCTCACCGCATCGTCTCCAACAGCTGGAGGAGGCATTAGGGTATATGATCCTCAGGCGCTGAGGGGTTAAATACCATCGAGCTAATATTTTGTAGTTTAATTCAGCTATGGTCAAGGATAGGGAGGCAGAATGTGTGTGTCTAAAGCATTGTCTCCAGGTCTTAGTGTCAAGGTCATCTTGGAGTTCAACTGCCCACTTAGTGAGGTATGTAGGTCTTTTTTCAGGGAAAGAGCCCCTGAGCATTCTGTACGCTAGAAAGATGTGTGCTCTATTTATATTCGGATTAATACATAGCTGTTCAAAAGTGGTCAAGGGTCTAAGTATTGTTTCTTTGTGAGGGCAGTGGGTGATCGCGTGTCTAATCTGTAGGTAGGAGTACCAATGGTGGAAGGGTGGGCCTAGTTCTTCATTAAGGGTAAGTCTGTCTTTGACTCCCGAGGTGTTGGTCACTAAATAAACTGGTAGGGACCCATGAGGTCTATTAGCTGAGTTGTGAGAGTATAGATCGTGTTTGAGAAAGAGGCGATATCGAAGGAGGGGGGTCAGGGGGGAAAGTACAGTAGAGATTCCCTTTGTGTGAATGAGTACATCATCCCATACATCTAGGGAAGCCTTAATATAGTCATTGTCTTGAATAGTGCGTGGTCTGGACTCTTTAGGAATCCAGGGGAGGTCTCTTATGGGGTTAGCCTGAGCTAGATGGCCCTCCATCTGTATCCAAAGCTTCGAGGGGTTGGCATGGTTCCAAGCTATAACCCTGGCTAAATGTGCGGCTTTGTAGTAGTTAGAAAGATTAGGGACACCTAGGCCTCCATCCTCTTTACTTAAATACATGGTGTGCTGAGCTATCCTTGGGCGCTTGTATGACCATATAAAGGAGTTAATCATTTTTTGTTGTGCTGAGAGAAAGAGTTTCGGTAAGGGCAAAGGAAGGGCCTGGAACAGATATAGGTATCTAGGGACTATCATCATCTTCACCGTGTTGATGCGCCCTAGCCATGATAAATGTCCCTGTTTATGCCAGTTTTCTAGCGAGGATTTAACGTTCGTTTGGAGGTTGATAAAGTTATCTGGAAAGAGTGTGTGTGGATCTTTGGAGATTGTCAAGCCTAGATATTTTAGTTTATCTGGTAGTGTGAACTTTGTTTGTCGTGTAATGTACAGCATTTCTTGAGAGGTTAGATTTATTGGCAATAGACCCGACTTCTCCATGTTAATGGAGAAGTTGGAAACCTGTTTGTATGTGTCTAGGATTTGTATGAGAGCGGGGAGGGAGGTAGTTGGGGATTGTAGGGTGAATATCACATCATCCGCGAACAGGAGGCATTTTTGGGTAGTGTCTCCGAATTTTAGGCCTTGTATATGATGACAGTGTCTAATTTGTAGTGCCAGTATTTCAACTGTAATAGCAAATAATAGGGGTGAGAGCGGGCACCCTTGACGTGTGCCATTGGAGATGGGAAAAGGTTGGGATATATTATTGTTGACTTTAATTTTTGCGCTCGGGTTATGATAAAGGGCCTTTATTCTGGAAATGAAGAGCTCGGAAAAGCCGAACTTTGACAGGGTGGACCACATAAATTGCCAGTCCACCCTGTCAAATGCTTTCTCAGCATCCGTCGAAAGCAAGGTTAGGGGTGTGTGGGAAAGGTGGGCTTGTTGGAGTGAGTGAAGTAATCTAGTAGTGTTATCTTTCGCCTCTCTCCCCTTAATGAAGCCCACCTGATCAGGATGGACTATGTTGGGCAATATTTCATTCATGCGGTTGGCTAAAATTTTGGCATATATTTTCATATCGATATTTATAAGGGAAATCGGTCTATAGTTATTGACTACATCATTGGGCTTGCCCGGTTTAGGGATCACCGTGATCACTGCTTCTAGGAGGGAGCTGGGCAAAGCAGCACCCTGATCTATATCGTTAAAAAGTGTCAGGAGTTGGGGATTTATGTGTTCTTGTAAGAGCTGGTAAAATTTAGATGTGAGGCCGTCTGGGCCTGGGGATTTGCCATTTGGTAAGGACTTAATAACTAAGTTGATGTCCCTCAGGGTAATGGGAGAGTCTAAGAATTGTTTATCGACATCTGTGATAGAGGGTATAGGGACAGTGTTCAAGTATGTTTCTATTTCCTCTGTCCTATCTTGTGATGCGGAATCTGCTAGGTTATATAGTTGCTTATAGTAAGAAGCGAATGAGTTGACAATTTCTTCATTTTTGTGGGTTGTCTCACCAGATGGGTGGCGGATTGTCTTAATGAAATTGGAGAGCCTTTGTTTTTTAAGGGACCTGGCCAGTAGGCGGCCTGATTTGTTACTTTCTATGAAAAATTTAGATTTAGTAGTTAACGCTCTCATGTGGGCTTTTTGAATTAGAAATTTATTTAGGGCTTCTCTAGCATCGTTTAATTTGGAGAGCTTGGATGCGGAGGATGGATCTGCTCTAAGAGTGGTTTCACAGGTGGTTAGTTCGTCGGATAGTGAAGTGAACTGGGCATTGTGAATTTTGCGTTGTGTGGCAGTGTGTTTCATTATTACCCCCCTGATAAAACATTTATATGCCTCCCAATTGTTCGCGGGTGTCGTGTCTTCAGGTTTGTTTAGGGCGAAGAATTCGGCCGAGAGTTTTTTAATGTCATCAACTGTTGCTTGATTAGTCAGTATGTGGTCGTTGAGTCTCCAGTTGAATGTAGTATGTGGTTTGCTAGCCCACTTGAATTCTGTATGTACCATACTGTGATCGGACCAAGAGGTGTGCGTGATTTTAGAATGTACAAGGGCAGAAAGCAGAGCCTGATCGCATAATATGTAATCCAACCTGGAGTACGTGTGTTGTGGATGTGAGAAAAAAGTGTAGTCTTTTCTATTGGTATGTACTACTCGCCAGGTGTCAAATAGGTTAATAGATCGTAAGGCTGCACAATTAGAGTTGAGAGTATTATTGCGCAGATAGGATTTTCCACTAGAGGTATCTAGTGTTGGGTTCATGGGGAAATTAAAATCTCCTCCCGCAATGATGGGTCCTTTAGCTAGGTCTAGTATCTTATTAACCAGGGTTTTGAAGAAGTTGGGGGTGGGTCTGTTTGGTGCATAGGTGTTTACTAATGTGACCGGGGAGCCGAAACATAGACCGACAAGAATTAGGATCCTACCCTCAGTGTCTGTGTATTTCTGTAGTAGTTCGAATGGGAAGCCTCGTCTGAATGAAATGCTGACTCCATTTTTCCTATTTGTACCAGAGCTATAGTAGTGTTGGTCAAAATATCTTTTGGATAAAGTGGGTTCGTTATGTTTCTTAAAGTGTGTTTCCTGAACCATAATAACGTCAATTTTCCGTTTATAAAAGTCATGAAACGCTATAGAGCGTTTTTCGGCTGAAAGAAAGCCCTTAACATTCTGAGTGGCTATGTGTAGTGTTTCTCCTTTATGGTGTACTGTATGAGACATCGTAATGTCGGGTGTCTAACACCAACCCACTTTTCGGTATGAAGGGACCAGACGGGACACCAAGTCAAGTAGGAGAGGAAAAGGGTATCTACTGTTAGTGTTGGGGAAGAGGGGTTTCCGAAGAAAGGTTAGTTAGTGGGGGTCAGAGGGAATGGGAGAGGAGGAAAGAGAAGTTATGACTTTTTTTGTAAAAAAACAGTATTAGAGTGAATAACAATATTTATAACAGTATTAATTCAATCAACATTAATGTAGAATGTAAAATATAAAATACAAGTATTGCGCTGAGAAGGAAGGAAAGAAAAATATGCAATAGAGTCTCAGCTCATAACCTGTAACTTTGATCTTTGAACTTTGATCTTTAGTCTCGGGGGCCTTTATTACAGGCCGGGTATCTGGGTAGAGTAAGGTAGTATGATGGTCGACTGATTTTAAGTGGTATTGTTTTAGAATGTAGGGGCACATAGCTTCTCTACATTGCCTTAATTCGGAGAAGCCCGGTTAATTGTATTATGTCCTGTCTAGTGGGGTGGGGAAATTAGTAGGAGGTGTCATGTGGGGACCCTGTTCTGTGAGTTGAAGTGTAGTCGATGTTCGATGGAGTCAGAGTGTATGTGCGCTGTCCATGCTACTAGAATTAGGTCAGGCGATGTAGGGTCGTGGACATTTAAATGGCCAGTGTGTCATGGTGTCATTATATCTCAGTAAAATCTCAGGGTGTGTACAGGAGGTTTAATAGATTCTAAGAAGGAGTTCTTCTAAGAGGAACTGGGGTATATGTTCAATTTCGGGGTCTGAGGTAGGAGGATGGGTGGGTCTATTAGTGAGGTTAAATACGTAGTTGGGGTGAGTTAATGTCTTGTGACACGTCAAGAGTCTAGGAGCGATGTGGTAACATTTACAGGGAGATATAAAATATCAGTGCAGGTACAACAAATCGAATTCAATAAATTCCATAACATAATACAAGAAATTTTACCTTAACATAAGGCATAATATAGTGCAAACAAAGCTCAGAGCCCCTGGGTCCGTGGTGTCTCTTTGGTTCAGAAGGTCTGTTCAGTGTCTCCGTATACTGTCTGGTGGGTTGTGGGGGTTAGCTAAGAGAATTATGTGGAGTTCTTGTACTGCTGAGGTGTGTTCATATTTTCAGGTTTACCAAGAGGTACACATGCTGTCTAAGATATTGTAGCTGGGGCTAAAGACTGGAAGTCACAGACATTTAGGTAGTCAATGTATTGCGTCGTCGTTCAGCCTCGGTAAGGACTCTGACTGTGTGGTAAAGTGTGTATAAATTTATAACGGCGCCTCTCTATAAGAGTAATATGTATATGAACCCCGGTAGAGGCCCAGACTGTATAATGAGGTGTGTGTAAATTTGTAACGGTACCTCTTCATGTGGGTCACATGTATATGATCTGCGCTGGGGGCTTAGGAAGAGGGGGTAGTGGGGCCTGTACATACGGTCAGATGTGTAGTGGATGAGAGATAATGTCTAGTGGTCTGTTTAAAGTTTAGTAGCGGTATGTCACCATTAGTAGGGAGATAAAAAAAAACAACAGAACATTTATAACATATTAAACTTTGTGGATAGCATAACATAACAGAATAGAACTTATTTTCATTTTGAACATAATTCCAAACCAATAGATTATATTGCTCTTAAGGGTTTGAGATGCTACAGTCTATATGTGTTGGGCATCTCATGCCAGGGGATCAAGACCTAATAAAGGAGGAGAAAAAAGAAAAAAAAAAGAAGAGGCATATACAGATAGACAGTACATTGTATTGCATTTACTCATCTGATGGAGTCTGAGTCCGAGGTGCCTGAGTTATTGGAAGATATTTGTCTTCTTTTGGTCTGATTAGAGTCAGTGTCTGGATCTGGTCTCCGCTGGGATTTAAAACCTGTAGAACCATCTTGAGGTCTTTGAGATGATTGATGGTTTGTTGTGTCTGGTGATGAAATTTTTAAAATGTTGCAGAATCTATGAATGTCAGAGGGAGAAGGGCACTCCGTTTTCTTCCCGTTTTTCACCACTATTACTGAGGTAGGAAATCCCCATCTGTATGGGATGTGAAGTGATCGGAGGTGTGCTGTTAGGGGTTGAAAGTCCCGTCTTTTCTGCAATGTTCTGAGTGAGAGGTCTTGGTAGATTTGAATTCGATGACCTTGGAAGTGTACGTTTTGTTTTTTCCTGGCGGTATTATATATCTCTTCTTTTTGGCAGTAATTTTGGAAATGTACCACAATGTCTCTTGGAGGGGAGTCATCTGGGGGCTTCGGACGAAGTGATCTGTGAGCTCTGTCTAGTGGAATGTCTAGGTTTTCAGGAGAGTTTTCTCTAAGTATTTCTGCAAAGAGAGCCTGGAGAAAGTCTCGGATATCGTTGTTCAATACAGACTCTGGTATCCCCCTGAAGCGAAGGTTACCCCTTCTGGTGCGATTTTCCAAGTCGTCAATTTTATCTTCGAGTTCTGAAATATGACGGTCTTGCTGGGTTTGACTCGTAGAGAGATGTGCAAGTTTTTGTGCTACCACAAACTCATGTTCTTCTAGGTTGTCAACCCTGTGACTCAGGTCACCGATCTCTTTCTTCAGATCAGCGCATTCCTCTTTGATGCATGCCTTAACCTGCTCAATTAGAGTTACAATAGCTTTATACGTTATTGGAGTGTCCTCCTCTAGGGCCATAGTTGTGGGTGCCGCTTCAGTGTTTGTAGGGGGACTACTGACTTGCTCTTCTTCTATAGTGTCCGAAATGAACTCTGTTGTTTTAGTCATGGACGGCTGGTCTGTCTGCTTAAAGAAAGCATGAACTGCAGGCTGGGTAGATTGTTGCAGCTTTTGGGGTTTATCTTGACGGGTATTCTTTCTTTGTGACATAGTGTCTGGAAGTGGTATTATGACACTTGGGTTAATTGAAAGCGTTGTCGCACACTGTACCCCCTAGGGATTTTGCCCTCACAGGGCGATCACGGTGAAGGGCAGATGGGGTATGACCCGTCACACCGTGGTGTGGCGGGAAAGGGAGCGGGGGTACGTGTGTGAAGTGCCCAATAATCCGGAACCCCGAGACAAGGGTATATGTGTTTAAATCACTTGCCTGCAGCCTAGAAATTCATACAGTCTGTGTATATCATTAGTTCTGAGGAAAGGGTGGCGACCGCCAATGATCAAAGGTTCTGATGTTGGGTATCCAAGGAGTTAGGTTAGGCCCCAATTATGTTCTTGAAACATTAGCCAATTATTGAGGAAAATATAGACGCTTTTATTAGGCTAAGGCCATGTGTGTCAGTAAAGCAGCGCCTGTGGTAATATGATAGCATGCAGAGTAATCTTCTCCCATCTGTTGCACCAAGTGCAGTGCATGTAGCGTGAAACACAAAGTTACTAGTTATTCTGATGTGTCCCCTAATTTGGGGTATTTCCACGTGGCTTTAAGGTTGGAGAAGGAGCCTTCTGGAAAAGTTTAAGTATCTCGGTGAAGCTTCTGTATGCTAGTGATCAGAGTAGTGTAACCGCCAGAGGATTGTAGCAGTTGCGTGCCCCATATAGGTATCGCATTCAGCGTGTTAAAGTAGTTCCCATTTTGGTGGGTTGGAAGTGTGTCCCCCCTGTGATGTTTTGCGGTCAGAGCAAAATATGGCGTGCAGGCCTTACCGGGTGTTGTAGAGCGAGGTCCGGTCTGAGGGAGATGCCACGAGCTGCAGTGTTAAAGGTGCATATTAGTATGAGCTGCGAGGGTTTGTGAGGCAAGCATCGAGTGCTGATCTCGGTCCTGGATGTTGATCCTGGGTGTCCCGGTCTGTGTATTGTTAAGTCCGTGGTTTGATAGTGTCGCTTGTTGTGGTAAAGGCCGCAAGCCTATGGAATCGCTACGGCAGCGTACACGTAGAGGAGTAGGACCATCGAGTCTCCGATCAAGTTTTCAGGTGTTAGGAATATCTTGTAGTTGTTGTGGGCTTTTTATTTGAGCGTTAAGTCGTGGTTAAAAGCATTTATACCCGGCCCGCGGTCAGAGCCTCAGTGAAGTGCGGCCATCATGCTCGGCTGCTCGCTCCGCCCCCCAAAACTTCTCATTTATTTTTAACTTACTGTATGTGTGCAATATACTGGCGTAAATTACTGGCTACGCCAGAAATGTGTAGGTTTGCATATTTTTGAACGTCGCCAGTTTTTCTGACTTACGCCAGTATATCATGTGGCAGCATGTGTTATGTGATTCACCCGATGTGCGAGGTGAACTTACGGGCAATGTGGGTTTCAGCAGTTGCGCGGAAAAATACGCAACATATGTAATCTCGCCCCTTTTTTCTTTCATAATTCAGATAGAAAATACAATTTTAAACAACATAATTTGCTCATTCTTTAGATATCCTTTGTTGAAGAAATAGCACTGCACATGGGTGAGCCAATAACACAAGGCATCTATGAGCAGCCACTGAGCAAATTTAGATACACTTTTCAACAAAGGATATCGAGAGAGTGAAGCAAATTGGATATTAAAAGTAAATTGGAAATTTGTTTAAAATTGCACCCTCTTTCTGAATCATGTCCCTTTAATGTAAAATCATTTTTTCTTCAATTATTTTATTATTACTTAAAGTGAAAGCCAACCATAGCGTTTTTGAAACGCTAGGGTTGACTGTTGGAAGAAATAAAGGGCACTTTCATTCATGAAGTATAAGATACTTCATGCAGAAAGTGCCATTATTTTTTTGCTAAGAGAGGTGACGTTTTCACCTCTTAGCCAATAGCCATGCGGTAAATCCGGTTTGGCGCCCATGGGAGCCGGATTTACCGCAACGTTACCTCTTAGCAAAATATTTTTTTGCCGTTGGCTGCTGTAGCAGCTAAGAACGGCGAACGGTTGAAACGAATAAAGGCACTTTCTGCATGAAGTATCTTATACTTCATGAATGAATGTGCCCTTTATTTGTTTCAACAGTCAACCCAAGCGTTTCAAAAACGCTATGGTTGACTTTCACTTTAAAGATTTTCTATATACAGAATGTTCAATAAAATAAATATACTCACTGAATGATACAACAGTTATTTTATTACTGAATTCAGGGTTAACTCAAGGTCTGAGAGCGATAAACAAGAACCTTTTGGGAACAATTTCCTATCTTTCCAGCTAATGAATGACGTCTTAAAGTTTCTCACTTCTTTCTAAAGCCCGGATTAATTAGGAATGACTGCCAGTACGACTGCAATCTGGTATTAATTGTTAAGTAGAGGGTAGCTGGCTTTCTGAAACCCTAGAGTGTTATTAGAAGATATAAATCTAAACATGAAAATATTGCCCTAACACCCAAGATAAAGCTTGCTTATACAGAGGAGAATAGAACGTGTGAAAAGTGGTCCGGAGGTCCAAGAATTCAAAATATTCCACATTTCAAACTCACCGAGCAGATACACGAAAGTAATGTTTGCATAAACTCAATGAATACTACATTCTTATATGTGAATTTATCTATCTGCTTATACGTGTGTTATTGTATTTAAAAATGTGTGTCTTTATATAAAGATAGATAGAGAGATAGATATATTCACATATAAAATGATTTAATTATTTATTAATAATCCATAGCGCTGGTTTACGTCCACAAGTGTTTGTATGCGCATGTGTGCATGTGTGTGGTGTTTATGAGTGTTTGTGTGTATGTAAATATGTGTGTACTGTGTGTGTATATATATATATATATATTTATTTATTTATTTCTATATACATATGTGTGTGTGCATATATACTGTATGTATGAATATATATATATATGTGTGTGTGTATATATAATGTGTATATATATATATATATATATATATATATATATATATAACACACAGAGAAAGTCCAGCACTCACTTACAAGCTCTCAGCTAAGATTTAAAAGCAAAAATGGAAAGGTTAGTTACCACATCTGGCCAAAAGGGACAAGTCCAGGTACCACGTCAAGGTCCTTTCCAATACCTGGGACCCTAAAACAGCCACACAATGCAAGCTCTCAAATCCAAACAAACTGGGAACAAGGGAAGGGTGCACAGGAATATGTAATCACCCTAGACATATACAAAACACGGAAGGGGACTGCACTCTCATACCGGACCGGGTACACATCCCATGACCCTGCAACATGCTCAGCCCCGGACCCGGTCCGGTATGAGAGTGCAGTCCCCTTCCATGTTTTGTATATGTCTAGGGTGATTACATAAGCCTGTGCACCCTTCCCTTGTTCCCAGGTTGTTTGGATTTGACATATATATGCGTGTGTATCTATCTATCGTCTATCTGTCAGTCTGCCTGCCTGCCTGCCTGTCTGTCTATCTATCTATCTATCTATCTATCTATCTATCGTCTATCTGTCTGCCTGTCTGTCTATCTATCTGCTTTTAACAAAGGATGCCAAGAGACTGAAGCAAACTAGATAAGATATTATAGTGCACTTCCTTAAACTGACAGTGCACTATCTCTAGTAACATAAAAAACAGCTACTGTCATAGAAATCATACATTGTTTTTGTCTGCCAAAATACCCAACAATGGCAAATTCTCTCTTATATATATATCTATACTGTACATATATATTACAATTTTTTATAGCATTTATTATAAAATGTGTGTTCAGTTTCTTGTTGAAGGAGCAACAATGCACTACTGGGAGCTAGCTGAACACATCAAGGGCTAGATTACGAGTGGAGCACAAATTAGCGCTCCAGTAAAAAGTTGAACACAAGCACTAACCCGACGCACACAAAAAGCCAAACTTCAAATATCATAATTGCGCTAATTTATTCCCCCATAGACTAAAATGGAGCACAAAAAGTGGAAGAAAACACTAATGACCATACTTACGCACAAACTCAATCTCGTTTAACCCAACATGAAATTTGAATATTCCACATTCCAATGTTCTTCACATAGCAAAATATGTTCTATTTATTCTTAAATGCATATTTCTACAGATATCTGATGGTATTTAGGTTTTATATATATATAAATACGAGAGAAGCGCACTCACAGGAACAAGCAACCACCTTCTTTTTAGCCCAGTAATGCTTTTCACAGAGTAGAACATTCCTGTAGTATATCAGTCTGATCCCGCCTATTACGGTTTTTATGTAGGAGACACAGTGTCCAAATCAAAAATCCATTTAGCTTCCAGTTTTAACTTGTGCCCTGTCCCCTACACGTTTTAGTGGGGGTACATGGTCAATCAAGATAGTCCTCAGGGTTGCAATTGAGTGTTCAGCTTGTGAATGGCTGTTTTATGGTTCGCCAGACGTTCCCTGAATGTAGTAACCATCTTCCCGATGTAATAAAGAGAACAGGGGCAAATTCTAACATAGACAACATATTCAGACGTACAGGTCAGTCTATGTTTAATCATATAATTCCTATTGGTGTGTGGGTGATGAAATCTTTTACTGGTTATCATGCTATTGCATGTAATACAGTTCCCACACCAAAAGCAGCCCTGTTTACCTTGAGGAAACACCATGGCCTAGATTTAGAGTTCGGCGGTAAAAGGGCTGTTAACGCTCCGCGGGTTTTTTTCTGGCCGCACCATAAATTTAACTCTGGTATCGAGAGTTCAAACAAATGCTGCGTTAGGCTCCAAAAAAGGAGCGTAGAGCATTTTTACCGCAAATGCAACTCTCGATACCAGAGTTGCTTACGGACGCGGCCGGCATCAAAAACGTGCTCGTGCACGATTCTCCCATAGGAAACAATGGGGCTGTTTGAGCTGAAAAAAAAACCTAACACCTGCAAAAAAGCAGCGTTCAGCTCCTAACGCAGCCCCATTGTTTCCTATGGGGAAACACCTCCTAAGTCTGCACCTAACACCCTAACATGTACCCCGAGTCTAAACACCCCTAACCTTACACTTATTAACCCCTAATCTGCCGCCCCCGCTATCGCTGACCCCTGCATTACACTTTTAACCCCTAATCTGCCGCTCCGTAAACCGCCGCCACCTACGTTATCCCTATGTACCCCTAATCTGCTGCCCTAACATCGCCGACCCCTATGTTATATTTATTAACCCCTAATCTGCCCCCCACAACGTCGCCGACACCTACCTACACTTATTAACCCCTAATCTGCCGAGCGGACCTGAGCGCTACTATAATAAAGTTATTAACCCCTAATCCGCCTCACTAACCCTATCATAAATAGTATTAACCCCTAATCTGCCCTCCCTAACATCGCCGACACCTACCTTCAATTATTAACCCCTAATCTGCCGACCGGAGCTCACCGCTATTCTAATAAATGTATTAACCCCTAAAGCTAAGTCTAACCCTAACACTAACACCCCCCTAAGTTAAATATAATTTTTATCTAACGAAATAAATTAACTCTTATTAAATAAATAATTCCTATTTAAAGCTAAATACTTACCTGTAAAATAAATCCTAATATAGCTACAATATAAATTATAATTATATTATACCTATTTTAGGATTAATATTTATTTTACAGGCAACTTTGTAATTATTTTAACCAGGTACAATAGCTATTAAATAGTTAAGAACTATTTAATAGTTACCTAGTTAAAATAATTACAAATTTACCTGTAAAATAAATCCTAACCTAAGATATAATTAAACCTAACACTACCCTATCAATAAAATAATTAAATAAACTACCTACAATTACCTACAATTAACCTAACACTACACTATCAATAAATTAATTAAACACAATTGCTACAAATAAATAAAATTAAATAAACTATCTAAAGTACAAAAAATAAAAAAGAACTA
This sequence comes from Bombina bombina, assembly GCF_027579735.1. Classification (NCBI taxonomy): domain Eukaryota; kingdom Metazoa; phylum Chordata; class Amphibia; order Anura; family Bombinatoridae; genus Bombina; species Bombina bombina. The sequence continues at coordinate 114,785,170 of NC_069510.1, read as the reverse complement.
AGTTACAGAAAATAATAAAATATTTACAAACATAAGAAAAATATTACAACAATTTTAAACTAATTACACCTACTCTAAGCCCCCTAATAAAATAACAAAGCCCCCCAAAATAAAAAATTCCCTACCCTATTCTAAAATACAAATATTACAAGCTCTTTTACCTTACCAGCCCTGAACAGGGCCCTTTGCGGGGCATGCCCCAAGAATTTCAGCTCTTTTGCCTGTAAAAAAAAACATACTATACCCCCCCCCCCCAACATTACAACCCACCACCCACATACCCCTAATCTAACCCAAACCCCCCTTAAATAAACCTAACACTACCCCCCTGATGATCTTCCTACCTTGTCTTCACCATGCCAGGTTCACCGATCCGTCCTGGCTCCAAGATCTTCATCCAACCCAAGCGGGGGCTAGACATCCACTGAAGAAGTCCAGAAGAGGGTCCAAAGTCTTCCTCCTATCCGGCAAGAAGAGGACATCCGGACCGGCAAACATCTTCTCCAAGCGGCATCTTCTATCTTCTTCCATCCGATGACGACCGGCTCCATCTTGAAGACCTCCAGCGCGGATCCATCCTCTTCTTCCGACGACTAGACGACGAATGACGGTTCCTTTAAGGGACGTCATCCAAGATGGCGTCCCTCGAATTCCGATTGGCTGATAGGATTCTATCAGCCAATCGGAATTAAGGTAGGAATTTTCTGATTGGCTGATGGAATCAGCCAATCAGAATATAGTTCAATCCGATTGGCTGATCCAATCAGCCAATCAGATTGAGCTCGCATTCTATTGGCTGATCGGAACAGCCAATAGAATGCGAGCTCAATCTGATTGGCTGATTGGATCAGCCAATCGGATTGAACTATATTCTGATTGGCTGATTCCATCAGCCAATCAGAAAATTCCTACCTTAATTCCGATTGGCTGATAGAATCCTATCAGCCAATCGGAATTCGAGGGACGCAATCTTGGATGACGTCCCTTAAAGGAACCGTCATTCGTCGTCTAGTCGTCGGAAGAAGAGGATGGATCCGCGCTGGAGGTCTTCAAGATGGAGCCGGTCGTCATCGGATGGAAGAAGATAGAAGATGCCGCTTGGAGAAGATGTTTGCCGGTCCGGATGTCCTCTTCTTGCCGGATAGGAGGAAGACTTTGGACCCTCTTCTGGACTTCTTCAGTGGATGTCTAGCCCCCGCTTGGGTTGGATGAAGATCTTGGAGCCAGGACGGATCGGTGAACCTGGCATGGTGAAGACAAGGTAGGAAGATCATCAGGGGGGTAGTGTTAGGTTTATTTAAGGGGGGTTTGGGTTAGATTAGGGGTATGTGGGTGGTGGGTTGTAATGTTGGGGGGGGGTATAGTATGTTTTTTTTTACAGGCAAAAGAGCTGAAATTCTTGGGGCATGCCCCGCAAAGGGCCCTGTTCAGGGCTGGTAAGGTAAAAGAGCTTGTAATATTTGTATTTTAGAATAGGGTAGGGAATTTTTTATTTTGGGGGGCTTTGTTATTTTATTAGGGGGCTTAGAGTAGGTGTAATTAGTTTAAAATTGTTGTAATATTTTTCTTATGTTTGTAAATATTTTATTATTTTCTGTAACTTAGTTCTTTTTTATTTTTTGTACTTTAGATAGTTTATTTAATTTTATTTATTTGTAGCAATTGTGTTTAATTAATTTATTGATAGTGTAGTGTTAGGTTAATTGTAGGTAATTGTAGGTAGTTTATTTAATTATTTTATTGATAGGGTAGTGTTAGGTTTAATTATATCTTAGGTTAGGATTTATTTTACAGGTAAATTTGTAATTATTTTAACTAGGTAACTATTAAATAGTTCTTAACTATTTAATAGCTATTGTACCTGGTTAAAATAATTACAAAGTTGCCTGTAAAATAAATATTAATCCTAAAATAGGTATAATATAATTATAATTTATATTGTAGCTATATTAGGATGTATTTTACAGGTAAGTATTTAGCTTTAAATAGGAATTATTTATTTAATAAGAGTTAATTTATTTCGTTAGATAAAAATTATATTTAACTTAGGGGGGTGTTAGTGTTAGGGTTAGACTTAGCTTTAGGGGTTAATACATTTATTAGAATAGCGGTGAGCTCCGGTCGGCAGATTAGGGGTTAATAATTGAAGGTAGGTGTCGGCGATGTTAGGGAGGGCAGATTAGGGGTTAATACTATTTATGATAGGGTTAGTGAGGCGGATTAGGGGTTAATAACTTTATTATAGTAGCGCTCAGGTCCGCTCGGCAGATTAGGGGTTAATAAGTGTAGGTAGGTGTCGGCGACGTTGTGGGGGGCAGATTAGGGGTTAATAAATATAACATAGGGGTCGGCGATGTTAGGGGTAGCAGATTAGGGGTACATAGGGATAACGTAGGTGGCGGCGATTTGCGGTCGGAAGATTAGGGGTTAATTATTTTAAGTAGCTTGCGGCGACGTTGTGGGGGGCAAGTTAGGGGTTAATAGATATAATACAGGGGTCGGCGGTGTTAGGGGCAGCAGATTAGGGGTACATAAGTATAACGTAGGTGGCGGTCGGCAGATTAGGGGTTAAAAAGTTTAATCGAGTGGCGGCGATGTGGGGGGACCTCGGTTTAGGGGTACATAGGTAGTTTATGGGTGTTAGTGTACTTTAGGGTACAGTAGTTAAGAGCTTTATAAACCGGCGTTAGCCAGAAAGCTCTTAACTCCTGCTATTTTCAGGCGGCTGGAATCTTGTCGTTAGAGCTCTAACGCTCACTGCAGAAACGACTCTAAATACCAGCGTTAGAAAGATCCCATTGAAAAGATAGGCTACGCAAATGGCGTAGGGGGATCTGCGGTATGGAAAAGTCGCGGCTGAAAAGTGAGCGTTAGACCCTTTAATCACTGACTCCAAATACCAGCGGGCGCCCAAAACCAGCGTTAGGAGCCTCTAACGCTGGTTTTGACGGCTACCGCCGAACTCTAAATCTAGGCCCATGTCTTCTTTTCGTAACAATGTACTGGGTCTGTTAGTACCTAAAATCACAAAGATGTTTTGATCTTTTGTACACCATCCTTGGGGGGGGTGAATCAAAAAAAGGTAAACTTGTATATTTAGATACTATAGGCCAATTCTCCTTTATGGTGGTTTCTACCACTCTGGACCCTGGAGTAAACATTGTTACAAAATCCAGGCGGTTATTTGTATCCGTTCGCTCTTTCCTTATGGTCAGACTTTCCTGTTTCCACTGTTGTGCTGCAGTGAATTGATCCAAAATCACTGTTGGGGATATCCTCTTCTTAAAAAATGCTGTGACATTTCTTGCAATTGCATATTGAATCCTTGGTGTTATCTTGCACTACCCGCAGGAGCTGCAAGGAGCTTACCCCATCTTTTTGGAACCGTGCATTATAACTAGAATAATGTAATATTGAATTCTTGTCTGTTTCTTTATGGTACAGAGTAGTTTGTAACATACATCCCTTAATATCATTAACTTTAAAGATTTCTAGATCCAAGAAATGTATTTTACTAGCATTCCATTCAATCTTAAAATTAATGGTAGATTCCAAAGTATTCAATTGGTTAAACCAATCCAATTATGACTCTGAGGTGCCCCTCCATATGAGGAACACATTGTCCATTTAGCGTCGATAGAATCTGTTAATGAAGACACTCATCAGCCAATAGGATTTTTTCACCTTTAATTCCGATTGGCTGATAGAATTCTATCAGCCAATCTGAATTAAAGGGACGCCATCTTGGATGATGTCATTTAAAGAAACCTTCCTTCGTCGTTAGTCGTCGGAAGAAGAGGATGCTCTGCGCCGGATGTCTTAAAGATGGAGCCGCTCCGCGCAAGATGGATGAATATAGAAAATGCCGTCTGGATGAAGACTTCTGCCCGTCTGGAGGACCACTTCTGCCGGCTTGGATGAAGACTTCTCCCGGCTTCGTTGAGCACTTCTTGCCGCTTGGATGAAGACTTCTCCCGGCTTTGTTGAGGATGGATGTCCGGTCTTCAAAACTGTAAGTGGATCTTCGGGGGTTAGTGTTAGGTTTGTTAAGGGTTTTTTGGGTGGGTTTTATTTTTAGATTAGGGCTTTTGGGCTGAAAAAGAGCTAAATGCCCATACAAATGCCCTTTTCAGGGCAATGGGGAGCTTAGGTTTTTTTAGCTAGGATTTTATTTGGGGGGTTGGTTGTGTGGGTGGTGGGTTTTACTGTTAAGGTTTTGTTTGTATTTTTTTTTACAGGTAAAAGAGCTGAATTATTTGGGGCAATGCCCTACAAAAGGCCCTTTTAAGGTCTATTTTTTTATTTTGGGGGGGCTTTTTTTATTTTGATAGGGCTATTAGATTAGGTGTAATTAGTTTAAATATCTGTAATTTGTTTATTATTTTCTGTAATTTAGTGTTTGTTTGTTTTTGTACTTTAGCTAATTTTATTTAATGTAGGTAATTGTATTTAATTTAGTTAATTTATTTAATTATAGTGTAGTGTTAGGTGTTATTGTAACTTAGGTTAGGTTTTATTTTACAGGTACTTTTGTATTTATTTTAGCTAGGTAGTTATTAAATAAATAATAACTATTTAATAACTATTGTACCTAGTTAAAATAAATACAAACTTGCCTGTAAAATAAAAATAAACCCTAAGCTAGATACAATGTAACTATTAGTTATATTGTAGCTATCTTAGGGTTTATTTTATAGGTAAGTATTTACTTTTAAATAGGAATAATTTAGGTAATGATAGGAATTTTTATTTACCTTTATTGTAATTATATTTCAGTTAGGGGGTGTTAGGGTTAGGGTTTGACTTAGGTTTAGGGGTTAATAAATTTAGTATAGTGGCGGTGACGTTGGGGGCGGCAGATTAGGGGTTAATAAGTGTAGGTAGGTGGCGGCGATGTTAGGGACGGCAGATTAGGGGTTAATAATATTTAACTAATGTTTGCGATGCAGGAGTGCGGCGGTTTAGGGGTTAATATGTTTATTATAGTGGCGGCGATGTTGGGGGCGGCAGATTAGGGGTTAATAAGTGTAGGTAGGTTGCGGCGTCATTGGGGCGGCAGATTTAGGGGTAAATAAATATAATGT